>NC_057814.1:474151079-474178173 GCF_018294505.1 Triticum aestivum | reverse complement strand
CGATATGGCTGTGGTAAGTAGACATAACTACATAGGAAGATCAATCGTCCTTTGTCAGAGAAAGGAGAGACATAACTTGTGAAGTGCGTCGATCGATGGGGGGGGGAATAGTTAAAGTCGACCTAGGTATATGTTGGGAGATCGATCGGTATACATGCATGTGTGTGTTAGAAGCAAATGAGGCACTCAGAGAAGGATAGAGAGAGAGAGAGGGATTGTGACGCCCCCGATTCAATCATACACTAATCATACACGCAAACGTGTACGATTAAGATCAGGGACTCACGGGAAGATAACACAACACAACTCTAAAATAAAATAAGTCATACAAGCATCATAATACAAGCCAGGGGCCTCGAGGGCTCGAATACAAGTGCTCGATCATAGACGAGTCAGCGGAAGCAACAATATCTGAGTACAGACATAAGTTAAACAAGTTTGCCTTAAGAAGGCTAGCACAAACTAGGATATAGATCGAAAGAGGCGCAGGCCTCCTGCCTGGGATCCTCCTAAACTACTCCTGGTCGTCGGCGGCGCTGCACGTAGTAGTTGGCACCTCCGGTGTAGTAGGAGTCATCGTCGACGGTGGCGTCTGGCTCCTGGGCTCCAACATCTGGTTGTGACAACCAGGAAGAAATGGAAAGAGGGGAAAGAGGGAGAAAAGCAACCGTGAGTACTCATTCAAAGTACTCGCAAGCAAGGATCTACACTACATATGCATGGGTATCTGTGTAAAAGGGCAATATCGGTGGACTGAACTGCAGAATGCCTGAATAAGAGGGGGATAGCTAGTCCTGTCGAAGACTACGCTTCTGGCAGCCTCCATCTTGCAGCATGTAGAAGAGAGTAGATGGTAAGTTCACCAAGTAGCATCGCATAGCATAATCCTACCCGTCAATCCTCTCCTCGTCGCCCTGTGTGAGAGCGATCACCGGGTTATATCTGGCACTTGGAAGGGTGTGTTTTATTAAGTATCCGGTTCTAGTTGTCATAATGTCAAGGTACAACTCCGGGTCGCCTGTTACCGTGGACACGGCTATTTGAATAGATCAACTTCCCTGCAGGGGTGCACCACATTACCCAACACGCTCGATCCCATTTGGCTGGACACTCTTTCCTGGGTCATGCCCGGCCTCGGAAGATCAACGTCGCAGCCCCACCTAGGCACAACAGAGAGGTCAGCACGCCGGTCTAAATCCTATGCGAGCAGGGGTCTGGGCCCGTCGCCCATTGCACACCTGCACGTTGCGAACGCGGCCGGAAGCAGACCTAGCCCCCTTAATACAAGCACAGGCTTACGGTCCAATCTGGCGCGCGCCGCTCAGTCACTGACGTCAAGAAGGCTTCGGCTGATACCACGACGCCGAGTGCCCATAACTGTTCCCGCGTAGTTGGTTAGTGCGTATAGGCCATTGGCCAGACTTAGATCAAATACCAAGAACTCGTTAAGCGTGTTAATTGAAGTATCCGCGAACGCCGACCAGGGCCAGGCCTACCTCTCACCTAGGTGGTCTCAACCTGCCCTGTCGCTCCGCCACAAAGTAACAGTCGGGGGCCGTCAGGAACCCAGGCCCACCTCTACCGGATGGAGCCACCTGTCCTTTCAGCCTCCACATCAGAATCACTTGTGGGTACTCTACAAGCCGACCCGACTTTAGTCACCACATGTATCATATAATGTATACAAGTATATACCCGTGATCACCTCCCGAGTGATCACGGCCCGGTAGTATAGCATGGCAGACGGACAAGAATGTAGGGCCACTGATGGAATACTAGCATCCTATACTAAGCATTTATGATGGCAGGTAAGGGTAACAACTATAGCAACAATGACAGGCTATGCAGCAGAATAGGAGTAACCGAAAGCAGTAACATTCTACACTATTCTAATGCAAGCAGTAGAGAGAAGGAATAGGCAATATCTGGTGATCAAGGGGGGGGCTTGCCTGGTTGCTTTTGCAAGAAGGAGGGGTCGTCAACATCGTAGTCGAACTTGATGGCATCAGCGCTGGTCTCGGGGTCTATCGGAGAAGAAGAGGGGGGAAGAAACAGTAAATACGGAGCAAACAAAGCAGCACAAAATATAACAAGGCAATGCACGGTGACCTAAGGCAGTAGTAGGCGATACAGGCGAAGGGGGGAAACATCCGGGAAAGTATTCCGGTGTTTGACGTTTTTCGGACAAATGAACCGGAGATGGATTGTTGCATGTTCGCTATGCTAGGGACGTGTGGCTGACAAACGAACCGCATATTCAGTTTCGTCTCGTTGTTCTGAGCAACTTTCATGTACAAAGTATTTTCATCCGAGTTACAGATTATTTTGTATGATTTTTCAAAGTTTTAATGATTTTTTTGGAATCCTGGAATATACCTAAATACGAATTTAGACAGTGTACTACTTTTTATAATCTGAGACAGCTAGCCTATTAGAATGACAGGCGGGTCCAGTGGCTGTGTCAGCATACACAGTCAGCAAGTCAATAGTCAACGGTTGACCTGGTCAAAGTGTGAATAGTTGTCATGGGGCCTACTTGTCATTGACTGTTATTTTATCTAAAGTCTTAAACAGGTTTAGATATCAGGGGGCCCATGTGTCAGAGACTAGGTTTAACTAAAATGTTATTTATCCGAGTGGGGCCTAGCAGTCAGCCTCAATTGTATCAGCTAATTAGATTAACTCCTAATCTAAACAAGGGCTGACCCCATCGGCCAGGGATACAGCCGGCCTCTTGGCTGGCCTCGCACGGGCACAAGGCACCGACGGCTAGTGCCAGAGGCATGCACGGGAGAGGCGAGCGGGCGCTGGAGGAAGGCGCGGGGCGAACCAGGAGGCAGCTGGGCGAGGGCGCGGGTAGCGGCGGCCAGCGGTGACGCGGGAGCCAGAGCAACAGCGGGTCGTGGTGACGCAAGGCAGTGCAGCGGCGAGTTCAACCGGCGCGGCAGCAGCGCAACACAGCAGGCGAGGTAGCATGAGCGCAAGCGCGGCAGCGGGCGGAGCCGTAAGCAGCAACAGGCAGGCAGCAACAGGCAGGGCGCGCGGGCGGCAACGCGAGAAGCAGCCAAACAGCAGAGCTGCAGCGGCATCGCGGAGCAGGGGCGGGCGGACACAGTGGGGGAAGGCAGCTACGGCCAGGGGAAAAGCAGGGGAGAGAGGGAGGAGGGTCGGGAGCTCACAGCCGTTGCAGAGAAGGCCTGGGGACGTGCTGCGATGGTCGGAGTTGGGGAGGATGGAGAAGCGCGGTGCGGCGGCGTCCGACAACGGAAATCGGGGTAGACGGCATAGAGGCGACTCGTCGTCTTCAACCCAGCTACGTAGGCGACGTAGTCGACGCCGAGGACCTCCCAGGACACGAGCGGACGGAGCACAAAGGCCAGTGGCCACGTGCACGGCGAGACAACGACGACGAGCCCGATCGGGCGAGCGCACCTCGACGGATCTAAGGAGGGGAGGGGAGAGGGCGAGTGTGTGGGGAGGAGCAAGTGGGAGAGGTGGCAGGGGGAAGGCAGAGGCGTCGACCTTATCCTCTCGCCCACCGCCGGCAAGATGGTCGGGCGGAACCCGCGCCCTGTAGCGGCCAGGGACCGAGGAACAGGAAGGAGCGGGTTGGGCATCCGGTGCGGGGGAGCTGGGCCGGCCCAGGTTGGCTAGGCCCAGGGTTCAGTGGGCCTCTCTCTATTATTTACTTTTTAAGCTTTATTTTATTTTATTTTTTAAAAGCAAATAGTTTCATAAATAAAAACAGGATCAACACCTAAAGTTGTGTTGTAATTATACCACTGCCACATAAGTTTGGGCAACTAAAATAAAACAGTTTAATATTTTATTATTTGAAAAAGGCATTTAACTAATTGTTTTTATTATGTTTTAATTTATTTTAGGTCATTCAAACACCTTTTAAAATGTTGGTTCACCACAATTATTAACAAATGATTATTTGCAACAACTTGAACTTTTTAGTTTTAAAGTTTGAAACCTTTTATACTTTCACTTGATTTTAAAATTTGAATTTGATTGGGGGTTGAAACAATGCGAGTTTATCAACAGTAACCGTGGTGATGTGGCGTCATTGCTATAGGGTTACTGTAGCTTAATTATCCGGGCGTCACAATTCTCCTCCACTACAAGAAATCTCGTCTCGAGATTTAAGAGGTTGTGTAGGGGGGAAAGTTCTGGTTACGAAATTCTAACGAGTCTTCTCGGTCTTGGTTGCTCTTCTCGAAGAGGTCGATCCATTACGTTGATGTCTTCATTTCTCTGCTTCAGGTCATCATGGTGAAGTCGGCACCCTTTCTTCGGGAACTCCATCGTACTTACGAAAGAATAAGGGGTGGGTATTCCGGGAGAACGGACCTCTACAAGGTCGAAACATCGGGGAAGGTGGCGGAAAGTAACTCCCGAATTGAAACTTAAGAAAAATATCGAGAGCAAAGTAAGGAGGTATCATGGGACGTTTCGAGCGGGCGGGCAATCATTCGATGCCTGAAACAGGGTGTGAAAGGGGTTCAAAGCAACGGGAATATGTATTGTGTCTGATTCCAGCATAGATCACTAGGAAGGTGGCCCATGAATTACATACGAAGCCAAACGTGAGGATTGACTTTGGGAACAGGGGTGTACATGAGATTTAGGTTTCGATCCTGTGGAACTGTGGGTTATAGGCCCACCATGTGGGTTAAAAAAATAGAAGGAGCGGTGACATCTTGCATGGCCATGATAGCAAGGCATTTCAGAGGTTAGCCTGTCAGTTATGTCGGAAACAACGTCGGTACCAAGGGCGAGGGACGAAGAGAACCATTTTCCTGCTCGTTGAACAAGGTGGACCACTAGGCAAAGTTCTCGTCCATCGGTGGCTACCGGAATGTCATCAACAATAGTAACAGGGTCTTACTGACAAGGTTGTACACCAAGGTCTTTACATAAGCAGCAGAATATTTCTGCTTAGATCCTATAGATCACAAGAAAGGTTAAACAAATCAATGGAAAGGAAAATGTGATTATCATATTAAATAGAACAATGGAAAGGAAAATGTGTTTAAACACATATTTCAAGGGTATATCCTTTCCAAGGACAAGCGGAGCATGATATCCATGACAGGATAGAAAGTAGAAAACCATTAAGGTAAGGGGGAGGAATTTCATGATATTACCCATACAACGGTGTTAGGATAAATGATAAAGAAAATTTAGCATTGTGCTACAAATGTTCTTATTGAAAATCGGAGTACCACATACATGCTTCGAGATAGCATTGACATGGTCATTGGGTAAAGATCAGAATTTGGATTCACAAAGGATCCATCAAGAACAACTTATAAATTAAGACTTACGATTTCCTCATGGAAGAATCGCTAAGCTTGCTAAAAAGGAAACTATAACAATAGGGCCTCCGGCTAGGTGTTCTAGGCACAACATCACCTTACCGGATCACATAAAGACCATTGTTATAACTCTTCGAAATATGTTCCAACCATCATATCTGACC
Organism: Triticum aestivum; assembly: GCF_018294505.1. Lineage (NCBI taxonomy): Eukaryota > Viridiplantae > Streptophyta > Magnoliopsida > Poales > Poaceae > Triticum > Triticum aestivum. The sequence continues at coordinate 474,172,685 of NC_057814.1, read as the reverse complement.
GAGATTCAGATCTGATTGGTGTCAGGATAACTCAGACTCAGGATGCCTGAGAAGAAAGGTGCAACACAAATTGTCGAGATGACATTGTAAGATTCTCGGGAATTGAACTATGGAAGCGAGTTCCGAAACAAGAGTTCATCATTAAATCAAGGAGAGGTGAGGAGGTGGCTGATTGACTCAGCGACAATTCATTGAGATTTTCAATAGATGGATTTCCACACTTATGTGAACAAGGAGATAACATTTGTCAGATCAAATGATACAATGAGGTATGCTCGGGGAAAACATACACAAGTAAACATTGGTTGAAAGGTGCACACAAAAGATGGGCTTAGGTAGCATGATCAACGTTACAATGGTGGTTCAACAACCAATAGTCTAAGAACGAACTATCGACCATCAACTTCAAAGCAATAGGGTTGCTAGAAGTATAGAATACAAACAACACCGTTCACTTGTTGGTACCCCGGTTGGAATCAACACGGGAACCAAGAAAGAATGGTGATGGTGAGAAGTATCACAATACCAAGAATTCCTTAAGAGGTGGAGTAGTCCTCACAACATCCTTGATATTAAAAGATGGTGATACTCCAAGGTAAAGAAGAACAAATGCTGGATAGCAGGGATCTCAAGGTATAACACAAAACACGAACAAGTTTGTGTTGAACGGAAGGCAATAAAGTGGTCAATGATAACACAAATCATCGGGGGCAAGGATGATATTTCTCATCATGAATTCAATAGCTATCCTAGAAGAGCTCAGAATGCTGATGATGATCATGACACATTTGTCGAGATATTCCATGAAGATGTAATCGATCGGCGATGACATCAAGTCAAAGAAATGATGAAGCGAAAGGTTATTGGAACCCTGGGTACGACACAAACTTGAAATCAAGTTTGCTGTTCAAGGAGAATTGATATGACGAGGAAGATCGATGCAAGATTAGCTCATCGTTGAAAATTATGCTCCAGGAAGAAGGACCAGGTAGCACAGTTGAAATTTAGTACATTAATGATATAGCCGATCAAGCTAGCAATGACTTGAAGGATTATTAAACTCGTAAGGAATGGGAATTACTTAGAGTTATTGAATCAGAGTGCGGAATCAATTCACTTATGGGTGTTCTCGAGCGACTAATAACTCAGAACCCGGGGAAATTTGAAAACTGTGAGAAGCAATACTAGAGGAAGACTCATAGGAAGCAACACAGTGCTTTGATATTCTCGAGATACCGGAGGGCAATACTCGAAGGAAGATCAAAATAGAGGTTGCGGAGATGTATCGATCAGCAGAAGACAAGTGATTTAACTTGTCTGAGAAATGGGATCAAGGAGAAAATATGGTCGGAACCATGATTGCAAAGGGATCAATTCCAATTCACAGTCATGAGATGATATTATATCAAGGGGGCAATTATTATTACAAGGAGTTTCCATGATAGGATCTACATCGTTTCCATGGGCATGAACACAAAGTTCAAGGCCGACTCCCACTTCTCCAATGCATAACCTTTCATTCACTTCTCGTGTTTGATGAAGTTGTAGTGTTGAAATTTTATCTGGCAAAATACCAGAAGAGTATGACTCGTGAAAACTCTCGGGTTCACACAAATTAAGGAAGGCATAGGCTCAACCCATTGGGGCTTCTTAGAAACATATACCACAAACTTCACGGGTAAATAACTCAAGCTCGGAAGCAGAGCATGTTTGACCAAAGGAGAGGATACAAGTTACCAAAGACATTATATATCAGGGAGGATTTACAAGGCGGTAAAATATGAAGGACACTGTCGAATAATAATCCAACAAAGGATCTGACGGTCCATAGCAGAGCTGATGTGAGCATCGGCACACAATCAGATAAAGAAACAATGCAAAGGCATTTGATTATAGAACATCTGAGTAATTCGATGCTTAGATAACAAAGGAATTATGATTTCCAAAATGACGGTGTGACGCCCCCGATTCAATCGTACACTAATCATACATGCAAATGTGTACGATCAAGATCAGGGACTCACGGGAAGATATCACAACACAACTCTAGACACAAATTAAAATAATACAAGCCTTATATTACAAGCCAGGGGCCTCGAGGGCTCGAATACATTAGCTCGAAAACACAAGAGTCAGCGGAAGCAACATATCTGAGTACAAACATAAGTTAGACAAGTTTGCCTTAAGAAGGCTAGCACAAAAGCAACATCGATCGAAAAGGCAAGGCCTCCTACCTGGGAGCCTCCTAACTACTCCTAGTCGTCGGCGGTCTCCACGTAGTAGTAGGCATCGACGGTGGCATCTGGCTCCTGGGCTCCGACATCTGGTTGCATCAACCGGAAAGAAGAAGAAAGGGGGAAAGGGGGAGCAAAGCAACCGTGCGTACTCATCCAAAGTACTCGCAAGCAAGGATCTACACTACATATCCATCGGTATCAATGAAATGGGCTGTATCTGTGGACTGGACTGCAGAATGCCAGAAGAGAAGGGGAAAAGCCTAGCCTATCGAAGACTAGCATCTTCAAGCAGATCCAAGCATCTTGCAGCATCACAAGAGATAAGAGTAGCATAAAGTAAAGTAGTAGCAGTGTTATCAACCTCGGCCAGAGATCCTTTCTCGACTCCCTGCGAGAAAGCAATCCCAGAGCCATACTATCCATTTCTCATCACAATCCATTTCTCATCACAATCCATTTCTCATCACAAGTATCCAGTTCTAGTTGTAGCGATCGGGATACAACTCCAAGTGTCCGTTACCATAGGACAGGCTATCGATAGATGTTTTCTTCCATACAGGGGTGCACCAACTTACCCATCACGCTTGATTAACTCCGGCCGGACACACTTTACTGGGTCATGCCCAGCCTCGGCCAAACAATACGCCGCAACCCGACCTAGGCTTAATAGAGAGGTCGGCACGCCGGACTAAACCTATGCCCCCAGGGGTCATGGGCCATCTCCCCAGGAACTCCTGCACGTTGCGAGGGCGGCCGGTGAGCAGACCTAGCTACCTCCTTAAAAAGGCAGGTGCTTACCAGTCCAACCCGGCGCGCGCCGCTCAGTCGCTGACGTGTATTAAGCTTCGGCTGATGCATACGACGCAGAACGCCCATACTATGCCCACGTGATGGTTAGTGCTATCAGGCCAGAGGCCCCTCGGATCAAATATCCAAATCATAGTGGATTAGGAACGCGCGGTAATAAGCAGAGGCTCACGAAAGATGTGACCCCATCGCCACGTCTCGAGGACTTGCGGCAAGGGCTAGGAATGCCCGGTCATGCCTCGTAATTATCTCGCGGGCACCCTCCAGGTCAACCCGTCTCCACATCACTCGTGGGTACCCCTCAGGGTCGACCCGCCTTTCCAAGTAACAGTTGTAAAGTCCAAGTATCCGCGTGTCCAAACATCAAGGGGAAAACCCAAGGAATCACCCCCGGTGAACTCCACTCGATGTAGTCATCAAGGTGAACGTAAGAGGATCCACCCTTGAGGTTCACACTTGAGGGGTTGCACGATAGAGCCGTATCGGAAGTGGTTAAGGAGGAAATCACCCTCGACGACCACGACCGAATAGCTACACTACAGGGTTAACATCAGAAGTGCTGATGAGGTCTCACCCTCGGTACTCGATAGTAACCCAGTAGTGTCGAGCAACTAAGGGGAAAGTGATGTGCGGTGCCGGGGCCTGGTCTTCGATCTCGTTGATCGGGTCTTCGATGATGAAGCAGGGGCAACAAGGAAAGGTGGGGGTCACTGATGGATCACTAACCAACCTATACTAAGCAGTTTAGGATAAGCAGGTAGGTAACAATAAGCAGGTTACAAAAGCTGGCTATGCATCAGAATAGGAGCAAACAATAACAGTAGCAAAATCTAATGCAAGCATGAGAGAATGGAATGGGAGATATTGGGATGCTCAAAGGGGGGGCTTGCCTGGTTGCTCTGCCAAGGAGGGGTCGTCGTCGACGTAGTCAATCACAGGGGCAACATAGGTCTCGAGGTCTACCGGAGAGAAGAGGGGGAAGAAACAATAAATATAAAGCAAACAAAGCATCATAAAGCATAACATGGTAATACGCGGTGCTAGGGGTGAACTAACGCAGTGCTAACGTTTCGTACGGAGAGGGAAACAAGCGGAGGGGTTTTTCCGACGTCTGGCGTTTTCCGGACAGATGAAAAGAGAGGGGACGGTTCCATGTTCTGCATGCTAGGGGCATGTGAAAGATGAACGGACCGCGTATTTGGATTCCTTGGATTTTTCTGAGCAACTTTTATGTACAAAGCATTTTCATCCGAGCTACGGATTATTTTATGTGAATTTCCAAAGTTTAATGCATTTTCTAAAATTTTGGATTTAACACTAATTCGAAAAATTAAATGGACTAATAGCTAGGTGCACCCGAAAATATACCCAGTAGTGTGTGTTAGAGGCTGACAGTGGGGCCACGATCAAAGTCAACAGCCCAGGCAATATTGACTGGTCAAAGTGAACAGTACAGGTGGGTCCCGGCTGTCATTGACTCATGTTTTTTCAGATAATTAGATAGTAAGAGTTAACAGGGGGCCATGTGTCATACTCTGTAGTTGTTGACTAGTGGGTTAAATTAAAAGGGGTAGTTAGTGGGGGTGGACCCCATACGTTAGTGAAACAACCACATGGGGGTTTAATTTCTAAAAGGGGATTAGGCCCCTAATCTAGAGAGAGAGATGGCCGGCCCGTACGTGAAGTGGCCTTGGGCCATGCCTGGGACAGACACACGCTCGACTTGGCCATGGCCGAGCGTGGTCAGAGGAGGTGTAGGGCGAGGACGAGGGTGGTGCGCCGGCTGGCCAAGGTGGAAGCAGGCTAGGCACAAGGCCAGGGCGCACACGGAGCGGCGAGGCGCCGGCGCAGCTGTACGCAGATAGCAGCAGGCAGCGGCGGTCGTAGGGAACAACGAGCAGCAGCGGCAGCGCTGGAGGCCGTGGCAGCAGCAACCGAAGGCAGCGGGCGAGTGCAGCAGCGGGGCTGTTGGCGGAGCAACGTGCGGCTGGCGAAGGCGGCTCCCGAGGCAGCCACGAGCGGCAGCAGGAGCAGCGTCGCAGCAAAGCAACAGCAGCAATTCGTGCGCGTACATGGAGCTTCGGCCACGGTCGCGGGACGGTGTCGGGCGCAGCAGGGCGCGCACGCGGATGGGGTCGGCTCTACGGTGATGGATTCAAAGGGGAAACAGGGGGAGCTGGGAGAGGAGCTCACCGCGGAGCCATAGGCGTGCTCGGAGAAGGCCGGAGTGGTCGGAGCAGAGTAGTTGGGCGATGGCGTGCCGACGACTGAGGTTGAAGAAGAGGATCGTGGCGTCGATGCAGTGGCGATCCCGGCCGACCCGTTGGCGTACTCGATGCAGACGGAGGAGGCACGGCTCCTGGAGTGGGCGGCAAGCACGGGGATGCCTTGGTTGCGGCGAATCGAAGGCGGCAGTGGTCGGCTCCGAAGATTGAAGACGATGACGCTGGCGATGAACCAGTGCTTCCCGGCTCACGTTCTTTCGCAGAGAGATGAGGTGGAGCACGACGGACCTTTTGGACTTGATAGCGCTGCGAGAGGAGCTCGGTGGCCACGGTGAACGGTGTCGGCGCGACGACACTGAGCTCGGGAGAGAGAGAGCGTGGTGGAGCGAGGGGAACGAGCGAGGGAGAGAGGGAAAAGGGGCACTAGGGTTAGCAGGGGGGTCGAGGATGCTCTTATCCGTCTCGGGGCACCCACGGATGGTCGATACGGGCGAGATCCACGCATGGATGGTCGCGCGTGGCCGGACAGCGCCATGGCCTGATACAGTGCAAGTTGGGCCAGGTGCAAAAAGGGGGGCATTCTATTTTCTTTTATCTTTACTGTTTTGCCTTTTCACTTCTGTTGCAAAAATACTGGACCACCATACGACTTTTTTAAAATAAGCAACTTGTCAAAACAAATACTAGGCATTATGTACTACTGCGACAAAAGTTTGGAGGCAAGATGATCTTGTTCAAATTTTATATAAATGAAAATTAGATTAACGGGGCTATTTTGGGCACTGTTTTAAATCCTAGGGGTATTTTGGGAGTTTAGGTGATGTTTATTTCCTCAACATAATCACTTAGGAATTATCTGCAAAACTATGAACTATTTTGTTTGCATTTTTGAAGATGTAAAATATTTGACCTGCAATACAAATTTTAATTTGACTTGAATTTTAATCAAGTGGAAATTTGGCAAGGTAAAAATGGTGATATGGCAACCATCAGGGGGAGATTACTGTAGCATGATTCTCGGGGTGTTACAAATCTCCTTCACTACAAGAAATCTCGTCCCGAGATTTAAGAGATGGAGTAAGGGGGAAGCTATAAGGACGAATGTCTGAAAGGATGAGCATCCGGTAGTTATCTCAAGGAAGGAGATTTTAGAAGCACCAGGACGTATCAAGAGTGCTATACGGAGATTCAACAAGTTTTAACCAGGTAGGCATCCAGCTGATGCCTAAAATAGGTTATGAGGGGGTTCATAGCAAAGAAGAATAATGTTGCCTCTGATACCGAAATGAAACATGGCGAGGAAGTTAGCTCATGTATTACATACGAAGCCGAGTGCCAAGAATATTTCGTAATCAAGGTTGTACAAGAGAGTCAGGTTCCGATCCTGTGGAACTATGGGTTATGGGCCCACCATGTGGGTTAAGGGGTAGAAAGGGGGATGGCATCTTGCATGGTCATGATAGTAAGGCATGTCAGATGATAGACTGTCAGCTATGTTGCCAACCACGTTGGTACCAAGGGCGAGGGATGAAGAGAACTATTTTCCTGCTCGTTGAAACGAGGCGGACCAGTATGCAAAGTTCTCGTCCATCGGTGGTTACCGGAATGTCAACAACAATAATAACAGGGTCTTGCTGCCAAATTGTACACCGAGGTGTTTACATAAGCAGGGATCTATTACTGCTTAGATCTCATAATTCACAAGAAAGGTTAAACAAAACAGTGGAAAGGAAAAGGTGATCATTAGATTAACCAGAACATTGGAAAGGGAAATGTGTTTAAACCCAAATATCAGGGGTATATCTTTTCCAAAGGACAAGAAGAGTATGGTATACATGACAGGATAGTAAGTATAACCATTTAGGTAAGGGGAGAGGAGATTCATGACATTACCCATACAACAGTGTTTGGATAATTGATCAAGAAACATTTAGCACTGCACTCCCAATGTTCTTGTTGATGAACAGGGTACCACAGACATGCTTCGGGATAGCATTAACATGGTGTTCCAAGTAGGGGATGGAGTTGAAGATCACGAGAAATACTCAAGGAACAATTGCAGGAATAGCAAGGAGTCCAAGTTATAACCAAGACATGATCAAACATGTGTTGGAAAGAAGACAAGGGGGTTGTCAATGATAACTCAAATCATTGAAGGTCAAGGATGGTATTTCTCACCATGAATTCAATTGTCATCTCAACGGAAGTCAAAATGTTGATGCTAATCTCGACGCATTTGTCGAGAGGCTCTATGAAGATGCCATCGAGGAGCAACGACATCAAGCAACAGGAAGGATGAAGCGAAAGGCTATTGGAACCACGGATACGACACAAGTTCAAAATCAAGCTCGTTCTTCGAGGTGAAATGATAATATGAAGAAGATCGACGTAAGCTTCACTCGCCGTCGGAAGTTGCTCTGGGCATAAGGACCAGGTAGCATAGTTAAAAGTTGGCACGATAAAAAATATAGCCGATCAGGCTAGGAATGACTTGAAGGATTATTAAACTCGTAAGCAACAAAAATTACTTAGAGTTATTGAATCGGAGTGCGGAATCGATTCACTTATCGGTGTTCTTGGTTGACAAACAACCCAGAACCCATGAAGTGACAAAGACATGGTAAGGTAGTACTCCATGAAAAGTTCATAAGATGTAGTGCAATGGCATGATATCCTCGAAATACCAGGGGTAATACTCGAAGGTAGATCATAATAGAGGTTGGGCAGGCGTATTGACATGCAGAAGACAAGTGATTTAACTTGTCCAAGAAATGGGACGAAAGAAGAACAATCATGGTCGGAACCACGGTTGCAAAGGATCAATTCATAGATACAAGATGAGCTTGTAGCAAAGAAATAATTATTTTTATGAGTAGCTTCCATGATAAGTTATACATCGGGTCCATGGGCATGAACACAAGGGTTCAAGGTCGACTCCCACTTCTTCAATGCATAACCTTTCATTCACTCCTCGTTTTCGAAGAAATTGTAGTGCTGAAGATTTATCTAGTGAAGCACCCGAAGAGTATGACTCGCATAACTTTCGAGTTCATGCAAATTAGGAAAAGCATAGGTTCAACCCATCGGGACATTTTCATGAAGCTATACAACACAATAACAGGAGCGACAGGTACACGCTCGAAAGCAAAGGGCTGGCAATATGGAGTAGATACAATTCTCCAGAGGCATTTTGTATCATGGGAAAGTCGCCAATGATTTAAAATATGAAGGAGCTGCCGGATAGTAATCCACCAAAAGATCAGGTGGTCCGCAAAGGATCTGTTGTGAATATCGGTACTCAACCAGAAGAAGAAGGGATGCAAAGGAATCGGTTTATGGAAACATCTGAATAAGCTGAAGCTTGAATACGAAGCGTTTACGATCCCAAAATTAGGGGATCAGAGGCAGAGGCTCTGATATAGAAATGAGTATGTTGAATAGAACTAGATGGTCAATCAATCAAGGATTGATTTACCGAGAACCATCTCATATCCAGAATGATGTCTGAGCCGGAAAGATGAATTCTAGCAATCGACGGATGATAGGGATTATCGTTATTCATATTGACTCAATAGACTCGGAATGACAATGACAAGGAATGCTAATGAATATTGCGATACCTATGGATGTATCCATAAAGTAGGCTGACAAGACTTTCGGGAACAATAGGGTGCAGACGATCTTCGGGAGATCGAATGGCATTTCTAAGAATTTAGGAAAGCATATGAACAACTAGGGATGAAGGTACAAACGGCAAGGATGTTATTCACGGGGTTTATCGATGGTCAGGAACCGCAAAGAAGTGGGCACAGGGTCTCGGAAAACATCGAGGAGTATTTGCAGAATCTTTTGGCGAAGCAAGCGACCATCTGTAGTGAAGGGGCTCTCCGGAAAGAAGTGGTTACGAGATCCTAGAGTCAGAGTTAGCAAAATCATTTAACCCGAATAGAGTAGAGATCAGAATCCCAGAGTAAAGACGAGGAATAAAAGATCCTAATACCATCCAATGACGATGTGGGCCCGTAAGACACACAACCATGTTAGTAAAAGTTTTGTAGTGACTAGACTCGACTTCGGCCAAGGAGTTGGAAAGGGGGCTACCTACAGGCAGTCGGCTCTGATACCAACTTGTGACGCCCCCAATTCAATCGTACACTAATCATACACGCAAATGTGTACGAGCAAGATCAGGGACTCACGGGAAGATATCACAACACAACTTTAGACACAAATTAAAATAATACAAGCCTTATATTACAAGCCAGGGGCCTCGAGGGCTCGAATATATCAGCTCCAAAATACAAGAGTCAGCGGAAGCAACATATCTGAGTATAGACATATGTTAGACAAGTTTGCCTTAAGAAGGCTAGCACAAAAGCAACATCGATCGAAAAGGCAAGGCCTCCTTCCTGGGAGCCTCCTAACTACTCCTGGCCGTCAGTGGTCTCCACGTAGTAGTAGGCATCGATGGTGGCATCTGGCTCCTGGGCTCCGACATCTGGTTGCATCAACCGGAAAGAAAAAGAAAGGGGGAAAGGGGGAGCAAAGCAACCGTGAGTACTCATCCAAAGTACTCGCAAGCAAGGATCTACACTACATATGCATCGGTATCAATGAAATGGGTTGTATCTGTGGACTGGACTGCATAATGCCAGAAGAGAAGGGGAAAAGCCTAGCCTATCGAAGACTACCATCTTCAAGCAGCTCCAAGCATCTTGCAGAATCACAAGAGATAAGAGTAGCATAAAGTAAAGTAGTAGTAGTGTTATCAACCTCGGCCAGAGATCCTTTCTCGACTCCTTGCGAGAAAGCAATCCCAGAGCCATACTATCCATTTCTCATCACAAGTATCCAGTTCTAGTTGTAGCGATCGGGATACAACTCCAAGTGTCCGTTACCGTAGGACAGGCTATCGATAGATGTTTTCTTCCCTGCAGGGGTGCACCAACTTACCCATCACGCTTGATTAACTCCGGCTGGTCACACTTTACTGGGTCATGCCCGGCCTCGGCCAAACAATACGCCGCAACCCGACCTAGGCTTAATAGAGAGGTCAGCACGCCGGACTAAACCTATGCCCCCAGGGGTCAAGGGCCATCTACCCGGGAACTCCTGCATGTTGCGCGGGCGGCCGGTGAGCAGACCTAGCTACCTCCTTAAAAAGGCAGGTGCTTACCAGTCCAACCCGGCGCGCGCCGCTCAGTCGCTGACGTCTATTAAGCTTCGGCTGATGCATACGACGCAGAACGCCCATACTATGCCCACGTGATGGTTAGTGCTATCAGGCCAGAGGACCTTCGGATCAAATATCCAAATCATAGTGGATTAGGAACGCGTGGTAACAAGTAGAGGCTCACAAAAGATGTGACCCCGTTGCCCCATCTCGAGGACTTGCGGCAAGGGCTAGGAATGCCCGGCCACGCCTCGTAATTATCTCGCGGGCACCCTCCAGGTCAACCCGTCTCCACATCACTCGCGGGTACCCCTCAGGGTTGACCCGCCTTTCCAAGTAACAGTTGTAAAGTCCAAGTATTCGTGTGTCCAAACATCAAGGGGAAAACCCGAGGAATCACCCCCGGTGAACTCCACTCGATGTAATCATCAAGGTGAACGTAAGAGGATGCACCCTCGAGGTTCACACTTGAGGGGTTGCACGACAGAGCCGTATCGGAAGTGGTTAAGGAGGAATTCACCCTCGATGACCACGACCGAATAGCTACACTACAGGGTTAACATCAGAAGTGTTGATGAGGTCTCACCCTCGGTACTCGATAGTAACCCAGTAGTGTTGAGCAACTAAGGGGAAAGTGATGTGCGGTGCCGGGGCCGGGTCTTTGATACCGTTGATCGGGTCTTCGATGATGAAGCAGGGGCAACAAGGACAAGGTGGGGGTCACTGATGGATCACTAACCAACCTATACTAAGCAGTTTAGGATAAGCAGGTAGGTAACAATAAGCAGGTTACAAAAGCAGGCTATGCATAAGAATAGGAGCAAACAATAACAGTAGCAAAATCTAATGCAAGCATGAGAGAATGGAATGGGTGATATCGGGATGATCAAAAGGGGGGGGGCTTGCCTGGTTGCTCTAGCAAGGAGGGGTCATCGTCGACGTAGTCGATCACAGGGGCAGCATCGGTCTCGGGGTCTACCGGAGAGAAGAGGGGAAGAAAAGATAAATATAAAGCAAACAAAGCATCATAAAGCATAACATGGTAATACACGGTGCTAGGGGTGAACTAACGCAGTGCTAGACGTTGCTGAGGGAGAGGGAAATAACCGGAGGGTTTTTTCCGACGTCTGGCGTTTTCTGGACAGATGGAAAGAGAGGGGACGGTTTCATGTTCAGCATGCTAGGGGCATGTGAAAGATGAACGAACCGCGTATTTGGATTCCTTGGATTTTTCTGAGCAATTTTTATGTACAAAGCATTTTCATCTGAGCTACGGATTATTTTCTATGAATTTCCAAAGTTTAATGCATTTTCTAAAAATCTGGATTTAACACTAATTCTAAAAATTTAATGGACTAACAGCTAGGTGCACCTGAATATATACCCAGTAGTGTGTTAGAGGCTGACAGTGGGGCCACGATCAAAGTCAGCAGCCCAGGCAGCATTGACTGGTCAAAGTGAACAGTACAGGCGGGTCCCGGCTGTCATTGACTCGTGATTTTTTAGATAATTAAATAGTAACAGTTAACAGGGGGCCACGTGTCATACTCTGTAGTTGTTGACTAGTGGGTTAAATTAAAATGGGTAGTTAGTGGGGGTGGACCCCATACGTTAGTGAAACAACCACATAGGGGTTTAATTTCTAAAAGGGGATTAGCCCCTAATCTAGAGAGAGAGATGGCCGGCCCGTACGTGAAGTGGCCTTGGGCCATGCTTGGGACGGACACACGCTCGACTTGGCCATGGCCGAGCGCGGTCAGAGGAGGTGCAGGGCAAGGACGAGGGTGGTGCGCCGGCTGGCCGAGGTGGAAGCAGGCTAGGCACAAGGCCAGGGCGCACACCGAGCGGCCAGGGCACCGGCGCTGCTGTACGTTGATAGCAGCAGGCAGCAGCAGTCGTAGGGAACAACGAGCAGCAGCGCCAGCGCTGGAGGCCGTGGCAGCAGCAACCGAAGGCAGCGGGCGAGTGCAGCAACGGGGCTGTCGGCGGAGCAACGTGCGGCTGGCGAAGGCGGCTCCTGAGGCAGCCACGAGCGGCGGCAGGAGCAACGTCGCAACAAAGCAACAACAGCAGTTCGTGCGCGTACATGGAGCTTCGGCCATGGTCGCGGGACGGCGTAAGGCACAACAGGGCGCGCGCGCGGATGGGGACGACTCTACGGTGATGGATTCAAAGGGGAAATAGGGGGAGCTGGGAGAGGAGCTCACCGCGGAGCCATAGGCGTGCTCGGGGAAGGCCGGAGTGGTCGGAGCAGAGTAGTTGGGCAATGGCGCGCCGGCGACTGAGGTTGAAGAAGAGGATTGTGGCGTCAATGCATTCCTCTGCTCTTCCAATTCCTGTAAACCAAACACCCAAGTTGACAGAAATCTTGTGTTTACAAATGCTCTGTTTATCATGTGCATTCCAATCCTATTCCGGTGTTTTTCCTATCCCTGCGTTTTTAGAATCATGCAAGCCAAATGAGCCCTTACATAATTTCTTCAGTTACAGGTAGGTGTCGAAGGGAACTTTGTGTGGTTTGTCCTGCTCTTGCCGCGACGTCGTCCACCTCACCTGAGGTGCTCCATCGACAGAAACATCCACCAAACCAGACATCATGACTCTTGACCGTCTTTCACCGCCTCAGATCTCCTTCCCTGCCGCCGGCACCCACCATAACGGCATCACCATCATCGACTCAGCAGATGAACCTGAGGAGTACACGGGTCCACTAGAGAGGTCCACTACAAAAAATACACTTCCGTGATGATACATGTTTGTCACAGTAGGTCGCGTTTTTTGTCATGCATCTACATCCATGACAAATTTATGACAGAATTAAGATAGTCATACCTGTGCTGTCATAGAAGTGTTCCATGACATTACCAAAAATATCATCACGGAAGTGTCCACTTCCATGACGATAAATCGCGCGTCACAGAAGTGCTTTCGTCAAGGGTGACCAACACGTGGCATCCACCATAATGGAATGCCGTTAAGCTATCGGGTCCGGTTTTGGATCCGATAACCCGTTAACAGCCTCGACCAATGGGGATTTTCCACGTGTAAAATCATCATTGGCTGGAGGAAACACGTGTCGGCTCACCGTTGGGACAGATGTCATCCACTCATTGGACCCAAAGCGCCTATGATACATCGACACGTGGCACGGCCCAACAGAGGCCCATTCCTATGAAAAGGTCGGCCCGTTTGACTTGGTAAAAAGGTGGCGGGCCGGCCCACGACAAGCCTGTTAACGGCCTGTTCGCATATAGCCCATTTACAGCCCGCTAACCCAGGGCCCGTTTACGGCCTATCCGAATTAGGCCCAGTAGCGTCATCTGGGCCGTCCAATATAATTCCAGCCCGTTTTAACTACCCGCCCATGTATGGCCCATGACGTCTTTTGGCCCATCTGAGGCCCTTAGTAACCCTCGGCCCGTTAATGGCCCGTGGTAAAACTGGCCCGTGATGAACAGTGTATCACTTTATACCCATTGACGGCCCATTATACCGTTGGGCCGTTTCCAACCCATGTTATCTTTCGGCCTTCTCAGGGCCCATTTATTCTTGGGCTCATTTCCAGCATTCGTTTACTTACGTCCCGTTACAGGGCTTTTCTGCGTGTGGGCCAAATTCAGCCCGTGGATACAGTCGGCCTGTTTGTGGCCCGTTAATCTGTTGGGCCATTTTCATAGCATCATCAAATACGGCCGTTTAATGGCCCGTTATGGTCAGCCCATAAAACGTATGATTTCCACTCTAGCCCGTTTACAGCCCCTTATACGGCCTGTACAAGGCCCATAGATGAGACGACCCGTAGAAGGCCCATTGACCCGACGGCCCACAGAAGGCCCATTGACCCGACGGCCCATAGAAGGCGCATGGATCTGCTGGCCCATGGAAGGCCCATGGATCCGACAGCCGATAGAAGGCCCACGGATCCGACAGCCCATAGAAGGCCCACGAATTCGACGGCCACAGAAGGCCAGGGATCGTCCGTCCCGTAGATGGCCCATGGAACGTGCGGCCTGTGGAGGGCCATGGTCACTACAACGGCGAGTTGGCCCCCGTTTGAACGATATAGCATATTCAAAGAATTATCCTACTCTATACTATCACCTCTAAAAAACATACACTATACAATAAAGAGACTAAGGCATAGAAACGTAGAATAATCCTACACTATACAATAAAGAAATTACAGCCGATTATACCCACTGGGCATTATGGTTCGGCACCAGTGATAATAAAGCATACACAAACAGCAAATTACATACACTGGGCAAATATAGCTCATACATCATGGACGCGCATCAACATAACTTACCATTTGAACTATAATCTCTTCAGAAAATAGGATTGGCCGGATTTAGATAGCAGAAATTTCAGTCTGCAAAATCTCCAATTCCTTCGTTGTTACCTCAGTGTCTTGTTTCATTTTTTTGACTCCTGCATCTAATACCTGCATGTCCAGTCTCAACTTGTTGATTGTACGTTCAGAATCATGTACACGTTGTCTTGCCACCTCTAGTTGATGCTCGAGAACATCAGCACATTCTAATTCCAATCCATAATCATTCGGTAACGGCCATGCCGCACTGTTCGCAGATCTTTGTGTTGATGTCACTTCATCCTGAAATGTTTCTGTAAGTACACATGACTAGGGCAAAAATACAGTTACAATAGTGAAGCGAGCAAGACAGATTATTTTGTACATGGCAAAACATGACTAACAATAATGTTACACGTTATGAAGCATAAGCAGGTGATATTTTAAAAATTATAAAAAAGGTAGTCTGTGCAGCCTGCATACAGAAATCTCTCTTAGCTCACCAGAGGAGCATGATGTTGGGGCCCAATCCAAAACACAGATAAGTTACAAATTTAGACAACACGTTGCGTAGAAGTAAGCAAGCAGTTGGCCATTCTGAAGCCCAATTAAAGTCTTAGGGAGCATAATGAACAACAGAGGATTTCATACAAACATACTATAGCAAGCAAAACTATGCAATCATTAGCCTAGTATAAACTAGATTGTGAGCCTCATTCAATAATAGTTGGTTAATAGACTTCAAAGCTTCAGGCACACTTCGGCAGAGTAATTAAATGGTAAGGCCTTTAATTATGTCAACTAATAGTTATACAAGTACCCAACATCAGGCATCATTCTTTGGGCATCTCATTAACTGAGGACAAATAAAGCAATTGAAAAGAGCAAATTAACTATGCCTGAAACAAACGAGGAATTGAACTATTAGGTTGGATACAGTGACTTACCTTAACAGGTTGAAGAGGCTCAACGTAGCTCCTACTTCTCTTGCAAGGATCCTTCCTAACATCTTGTACTTGGAAATCCTCAATCTTATCTTCATTGCACCCCCTCTGCAAGGTGACACAAACTAGTTACTCGTCTCCTTGGAAGATAAATATGCGTACTTTCCAGTCTGTGAACACAAAAGGATGAGACTATAACAAAACTACACCACATAATGAAACATGCCGCATCTCTTGCACTTGCACACAATGAAATGAGCATTTACTATGTGTGCACTATGTAAAAACTAGGCATACCTTCGAACTGGACCTCCAGGTACTCTTGGAGAGCCTACTTTAGTGTACAGCCAAACCTTTATGTCACCTATGAGTTAGAAAAGGCCCCACTACAGCAGCCCTTAGTGTTTAAATCATTGACAAGCTCTGTTAGAGTGTTAGGTCAAGAACAGCAAGTAATCAAAGCAAATAGTCCTAGTATGGCTGGCTGATGCAAACAAGCAATTGAACAGATGTGTGAGCAAATCTTACATATCAAGAAAAGAAGCAAAGAAGGAGGCTTAAAGACCATCACTTGATTGACCAGATTTATGGGGCATTTAAACATCATGTGCAACGTATGAACTAACATAAACATTGCATATTCCAGATTCTACAATGGAATGCCCATGTATTAGGTTATGCCATGTATGATGATGCCTAAATGTACACTATAGCAGGCAGGAGTGATTCATCATTGCACGCACAATTGAATTGCAGGTTAAGGGCCGGTTCTATTCCGCCTTTTCATGGCTTATTGTCAAAATAAGCCATAAAAGATGTAAAGAAGTCATTTTTGAGTTATGGGCTTGGGCTTAACTAATTTCGCTTTGGAGGAGGGTGTTTCGGGTAGAACCTCACTAAAAATTGGAGGGAAGGGGAATAGTGAAATGACTCTGTTGTCTGCCTATATTACACTCAAAATGCAATTGGTGACGCCTGCGTCACACCTCACCCTCAAGTAAAAACAAACACGCAAGCGTTCATTGCCCTGCCCACTTGCATCTCCTCTCCCCTTTCCCTCTACCTCGATCCCCTTCCTGCAGCACTAGGGTTCCTCCAGCAAGCCGTCGCCACTGGTCCCATCTGGCCTGGTCCTCGACGATGCTCTGTCCAGCTAGGCTACATGGCCGGCGGGTAGGGGCAAATCTCCCTGACTGCTCCTCCCTCTGGTGCCGCCCCTCATTCTCATGGTCTCCAGCAGCTGCTCCACTGTGGTTCGTCCAATGCACTACTCCGGCAGGTGCTGCACAACTGCGGCTGATGCCACACTGTGGCAGAAGGCACCTTATTCCTCCTGCCCACCTCCCAGGCCGTGGCCTTGAGGTGCTGTTGAAGGATGAGCTCATCCAACAAGGTGAGGATCTCCTCTGATTTTTTGCCAAATTTTCATTCTGATCCACTATACGATGAATTGATATGAGCTGCTTCTGCTGCTGCTGCTATATGATGCATTGCTATGAGCTGCTCCTGCTGCTGCTATATGATGAATTGCTATGAGCTGCTGCTACTATATGATGAATTGCTATGAGCTGCTGCTGCTGCTATATGATGAATTGCTATGAGCTACTGCTGCTGCTGCTATATGATGAGTTGCTATAAGCTGCTCCTACTGCTGCTGTATGATGAATTGCTATGAGCTGCTCCTGCTGATGCTATATGATGAATTGCTATGAGCTGCTCCTCCTGCTGCTATATGATGAATTGCTATGAGCTGCTCCTACTGCTGCTATATGATGAATTGCTATGAGCTGCTCCTGCTGCTACTATATGATGAATTGCTATGAGATGCTGCTGGTATATGATGAATTGCACACTGCTGCTGCTGCTGCTGTTGTATGATGAGTTGCTATGAGCTGCTGCTGCTGCTATATGATGCTTTCAGGTGGTGCTGCTATATGATAATAACCAGCCACTTGGACCATCGAATTTCAATAAATAATTGTTCTTCATTTAAATGTGGGTCATGCGTTTTTCGTTCAAATTAGGCAATGGGATCTCTATGGGAAACTTTGACCAAAGTAGATTGTGCCAAGTAGATGGTATCTTTGTATTTGCATTTTGAGCAAATAGTGATGGTCTGTTTTCCTATCATATTAATTACTGCACTGGGTTCAATTTGTGATGTTTGCAAGTCAAATTAATTTTCATATGGGCAGCAAAATGAAAAAAATATAATGCAATCTAGACTTTTCACTTATCATACCAAAGATAAGCTGAACACAATGAAAAGAACTGGTTGGCTTATTACATGGAGCTTATATTCACAGCTGCTTATTTTCTTAGGATAACTCGTAATAACTGTCCCTAAGAAACTTGGCCAATAGAACTGACATACAAATAACATGTCACGATGATTGCAATGGAGGAGTGACGTACCATAGCACACTGTATAGGCTCACCACTGGCTCTCCTTTTTTTGCGATGTTCCATGAAATTGCCACATACATCTTGTACTTTTTCATTGTGTAACCCAATCTCCAAGTTGGCATGGCTAATTTCAGACATCTCTACATGATAATACATTGCATATCCCTTGCGCATATTTAAACCACCAATTAATGATTGTGTGCGTAGCATAAACTAGCCATGACTCTGTGTGCTGGACTAGCAGGCACTCTACGGGAGCCTAATGTAGTGTACTGGAATTCCTACATGCCACCTACGATTTTGTGTAATGTACTGCCTCTGTTCCTAAATATATGTCTATTTAGAGATTCCAGTATGGACCATATACACATGTATATAGATGCATTTTTGAGTGTAGATTCACTCATTTTGCTCCGTATGTAGCCTATATTGGAATCTCTAGAAAGACTTATATTTAGGAACGGAGGTACGAGGTAGTATCATGTATGACATCTACATATCTAATTTAGCAGCCAGTAGTAGAAATCATTGTCTGCACAAAGGGATTACTGGTCGAAAATCCTAGCAAAGCACGCTGGCAGACACAGAACAATACAAGAGGGAGAGACACGCTTACAAGATCATAGCAATGCCTCGGTCCAGGATCTTGGTTGGCCAAGCTGTTGGATCCAGAAGAAACATCGTCCTTGTAGTTTTTGCTAGCTGCATAACAGGTAAATGCGACCTGTTAGTATATTTGAAGTACATCGAGCAGGTGATGCTGGACGGGTTTAAAGGTGACAAGTACCTAGGCCGTGGCGGGTGCTTGGCATCTTGCCAGACGGTGGGAATCAGGTTAGAAACATCAAGGGTGATGACGCTGCGCTGGCTGTCGGGTCCGATAAGGAGATCTAGAACCGTCGGGTAGGGTGTTTGTGGAGCGGCTCCGGTAGGGTGGACTACGGTGTGGGCGAAGCGGATCTGTGGCCGTGGACGAGGGCGTAGGTGAAGCTGCTCCGGTGGTTGGGTTAAGGATGGTGTCGACGATGCAGATCTGCGGCCATGGATGGGGCATCAGAAGCTGCTCCGGTAGGTTGGATGAGGGTGTGAGGAAGCGGATCTGAGGCCGTCGACTTGTGAGTTGGCAAAGCGGCCCTGGTAGGGTTGAAAATGCTATAGGCGAAGCTACTCCGGCGGGGTTGACGATGTTGTCGGCCAAGCGGCTCCGGTTGGGTTGAGGAAGGTGTCGGAAAGAGGATCAGAGGCCGTCGACGGGGGCGTCGGTGGGGCGGCTCCGGGGGGGGGGTGTGGACGAAGCGTCTCCGGTGGGGAGTATGAATGAGCCGCTGCAGATGCGCTGTGGTTGACGAGAGTACCGGCGAAGTAGATCCGGCGCCATGGACAAGGCCGACACTGAATGGGCTGTGGTACAGTGGTGGATGAGCAGTCTACTTGTTTCTAGGGGAGGTGGGAGGGGTAGATGCGGCCGCAGAAGCAGATCCGGTGAGGTGGACGCCGCTGGCAGTGAATGGGCTCTGGTACGCCGGTGGATGAGCATTCTAGGGTTTTGAGAGGGGAGGGGAGAAAGGCCGATGAAGTACAGACGGCGTGATGTGAGATGCTCTAGTGCTGTGGAGTTAGTCATTTTTGCGGGAGGGGGAGAGGAAATGGGGGTGCCGTGTAGTGGGGGGAACCAGAAGTTACCAAAGCAGCCCCGACCTATTATGTAGATGAGGGCGGTATTGTAACTGTTGGTCTTCGTGCACCAAGGACAAAAGGGGAATTTCGCATGCTAAGGACTAAGGTGGCGGAAATTTTAGAAGGAGGCGGGAGATTTTGCCGCCCGCGGGATCGTTCGTATCCAGTTTCAACTAATTTTGGACCGTGTTAGCGGGGAGGTCATGCGAGACTGTGTACACGGGGCACACGTCTGCAGTTAATAACTGGTGTGTCCACCCCAGAAAAAAGACAATAACACGGGATGATGCGTCGATAACTTGGACGTTCACACGGACGCGGCCAATCGTACGGGTGTAGTGGCGCGTTCACAAAAAATGGGATCAAACGCTTAGCCTATGTATTTCTCGTGTAAATAGATAATTTAGTGCAATTGGTTATTTACTTTAAACATAATGCATTGACGTGTTAGTGTAGAGGCGCACAAAAAGTAGTCCGCTACTTAAAAGTGTTACCTCATATGATTACATAGCCACCATTTCATAAATTGCGTACCGTTGAATTCATACATGAATATTACATATATTACTTCATAATAGAACCTTAAATCATCCAAGACTAATGATTTTGAATGCAAGAGTAACAATGGTGCATGTACATGATAGCTACATTGGTTGTTTGAAGAAACATCACTGTAACTTTGGCATGCACAACTGAAAAGGTTTATTTAAATAGAAAAAATGTGATATGTGAGTGTCCAATCTTTATAGCGTTGAATCGATATTGTACCTTTGGCCATGATATGAAGTAGATATTGATTTATGTTCAAGCGATGCACGTCCACGATCGCTAGATAGTGTTACGTGAATGAATTGTGCAATCTCTCTCACACGCATACATATCTCATTTCCCTGTGGTCATCAGAATCACACACGCGCACTTCGTTTATTTCTCTCCCTCCGTCAAGGTTAGAATTCATCTTTCTACCCCGTCCTACAAGTCTCTCACACAGAAACACACACGCTCTCTCTGTCGAACACGCCCACCCCTTTAATTCCGCCCACCCACAGCCACTAATGTCTCAAAGTATAATAATGTCTCTCACACATATGCCTAAGGTTAACTCGAGTTCCGGAACCATATGAATACATACAATGGGATTCCAACAGAGCACCTTTTGTTTTGAGATTTCGCTCTCTCTCTCCAACACATTGTTTCTCGCTTCATTTTTTCCGGCACTTGCATGCACACAATTTTGTTTATCTTTGTGATGCTTTAAGTATGCCTCGCACAAATGCTATCTACCTATCCCTTAATATAGCTAGATATGTGTCACACAAACTCCTTCTCCCTACTAGCAAGATGCCCATGCGTTGCACCAAACATCAAGATGCATTTGTACGAGTAGTTTATCTTGTGGGAGAAAAGCATGAACGAGGGAATGCCTTATTTGCAAATGTGGAGAGGGGTGTGGGTATCTTTTTGCAAAATTGCCACAGTTTCCTTCCTATCTGTCGGGTATAAATCGGATGGCCTATATTACAGGATGACAGGAACACCATCATCACCAACTCTGTTTTTATAAGAGTAGGGATATGTAAGTGTCACTGCCCTCCCCCCCGCCCCCCGACACACACACCCACACCCACACAACCACACACACAAACTTCCCAACACCGAAGGAGTAGGGTGACACCTCGATCTTGATACTAATCTATCGACTGGCTTCTCTCTCAAACACACACACACGCACACACACTACCCGACACCGAAGGAGTAGGGAGGCACCTCTATCTTGATAGTAATCTATCTACTCCTCTTTAAAACACACACACACACACACACA
>NC_057814.1:474072207-474150691 GCF_018294505.1 Triticum aestivum | reverse complement strand
TCTGTGCCTCGCTCAGTAGCCCCCTCGATATGTAGACTTCTCGCGCGCGCACAGCTGTAGTGACGATGACGCTGAACCCAGTGTGCCTCGTTTTTACCGGCCTCATGTGATAGTTTTCACCCTGTTTTCTGTTAATTAACAAGGCAACCTTTTCTTTGTTACTACTAGTGAATCCGAAATCATTCGGGGCAGACATAAAATATATCACTTCAACCCAATTATCACAGTAACTATTTTAAAAGAAACTAGCTAGATGCCCGTGCATTGCACGAAAAATCAAGATGCATTTGTATGAGTAGTTTATCTTGTGAGAGAAAAGGATGAATGAGGGAAGGTCGTATTTGCGAACGTGGAGAGGGGTGTGGCTAAATTTTTGCAAAATTGCCATAGTTTTCTTCCTATCCGTTAGATATAAATCTGACGGCCTATATTGCAGGATGGCACGCACACCATCATCACCAACTCTGTTTTCTACTCCCTCCGTTCCTAAATATTTGTCTTTTTAGAGATTTCAACAAGTGACTACATATGGAGCAAAATGAGTGAATCTACACTCTAAAATATGTCTACATACACATCCGTATGTGGTAGTCCATTTGAAATCTGAAAAAGACAAATATTTAGGAACGGATGGAGTATAAGAGTAGACATGGAGATATATCAGCAGCATGGTCTACAACAAAAATATGCTGGACTGGTTAGCGTCGGATGCTCGCAACACGATGACATGAGTTCGAATTCTGTCTTTAACTTTAGATTTTTATATTATATATTACTTATTTAATATATACTTTTTTCGCTACTCTACTGACAGTGGAACCCACAGAGTACTTAGAATACAAGATTAAGGATGGACTTGTTTCTTCTTAACTTTCTGTACGAAGTTGTAGCCACCCTTCAAGTCACGTGTACACTGTACATGCAATTAACTTTTTATAGAGGGACAATCATACACGCAATTAACTCAAATGGATTGGATGTCACTCTATTATTTCCAGCATAAGAGCATCTCCAACAGCAGCCGACAAATTTCCTCCCGTTTCCTTCCGCGGAGGATGACATCAAACGCCAGCGACATACATTTTCACAACTCTAACCAACTAGATGAAATTCGTGCAAACACGGACTGATTTCATATAAGCATGAAGGATTTCGTATAAAAAAGCCGGATCTTCATATAAACATGATGGATTTAATTACATTTACATGAACTAAGCGGTGCCAATCTGGCTATCTTGATATAATTAATACTCCCTCCGTTCGGAAATACTTGTCCTAGAAATGGATGTATCTAGACTTATTTTAGTTATAGATACATACAATTTATCCATTCTTAGAACAAAAATTTCCCGCCAGCTGTTGAGGGAGTACATTATCTAAATGGCCGCCCGCGGATCCCTTTGTCTTCCTCATGTCCGGCAGACACTTTGCAGGGTCGACGAAGGTCCTCGGAAGAGACGAAGAAGCAAAGAAACCATCTGAATGCGCAGTCGTCGCCTCGGCGGTGGCCTTCATGGGACCCGAGTGGCGGCGGCCTCCCGTGTTCTACTTATCCTCGATGATGGCGGCGGACACGGAGAAGCTGGCCACTGACTCGTCGCTGTCCACGCACCCGGCTTCTGTCTCTGCCTGCATGGCGCTGCCGCAGGCACGGGAGGCGCGCCCACAGACACGGGAGGTGCGGTACGATGCGGCAGCGACGACGCCCGTACCGGTGTGCTCGCCGCCATGCCGACGTGGAGCAACTCGCCACTCCCCATTGAGCTGAACTGGAGCGGCGAGTTGCTGAACCACACGCCTGCTTGGGGCGGCAACTGGCTCCGTCGGGCCAAGCGAGGTTGGTGAAGCACCGAGCGGCCTCGCCCGTATCCGGAGGGCTCGGCGGGCCACCCCGCCGGGTAATATGCCGGAGAATGGCTCCTTGGAAGCCATCGGAAGAGTGGAGAAATTGGTGAAGGCGGAGATGGGGGAGCGGCGGAGGGGTGCGATTCTTGCCCGCTGTCTGTCTGGCCTCGTGTAAATAGAGGGCAGACGGTAGGATCTTGGCCGACGTCTGGCCTCGTTTAAACTGAGGGCGGACGGGAGGAGCTCGGCCGGTGTTGCGTTTAATTCTGGCCCGCTCATGAACGGACGTGTGGCCGGAGTAGGTTTCTCAGTTTGCATGCGGGTTTAACGGAGGGGCTTGATGGAGGCGAGGAGGCGTGTTCAGCCGGGCGTGCAGTGGGCGGCGCAGTACTATTATTCGATTTGACGGCAGGCGGCGCAGTTCCCGATACGGCTTTAATGCAGACGAGCGAGGGAGTAGCGGTTCCCGAAATGTTGAACGGCCAATGCATCCTCCTTCAATTAATGCATGAGGGAAGTAATGGGAGGAGGACCGGAAAAAGAGGCTACACGATGTGAATGCAACGCAGTTTGCCCTCATATAAAGGCGCCCCTCCATTCCAATGCATCTCAACATCGTACACACCTAAGCATTTGCCCAAGCACCTACACTAAGCACAAAAGAGCTCACTCCAGACCCATGGCGGCGATGCGTGCGGGCGGCCAGCGGCTGTGCCAGATTGTCCACGACGTCGGCCTGCAGCATGGCGCCGAGGATCGTCTCCAGACGGTGTTGGAGACCGGCTGGTGGATGGCCGCCGTCGACGCCAACTACGACTCTCAGTTGGACCGGATGATCGTTGCCACCACCAACAAGTTCACTGTCCTCAAGAAGCTCGCGGACGACATCGCCGTACTCCTCCAGCCCGCGCGCCCGTGCTCCTCATTGACTGCCACCCTAATCGGCCTCCATGGCCGGAACCTCTTTCAAGCACTGGTGGCCCTACGACTGCCCGCCGATGCCACGAAGAATGTCCACCTGGAGGTCGCGCTCGCCGCGAGGCACCTCGCCCTGCAAGAATTCGTCGACCTACACATCCACGTGTACGAGCAAATCGTGTACATAGGTATCTACAAGGCCAGTGAGGACGCTACGACGTTGGCCTTCCTCAACCGGCTGGAAGCCTTGAATGCCTTTGCTGAGAAGCACCTCGACCTCGCCACAAAAGCCGCCGCTCCTTAGCCGCCGGTCGGTGGCCTGGCGCACTAAGTTGAGGAGGAGGAGGTCGTACGTTGATGGATGCATCTTTCTTCTTGCCTTCTGTAACCACCACTGCGATCGCATCATCATCGTGGCCTTAATTCTTATTGTGGTGTTGCATTCTCGTTCCAGTCAATACCGACATGTGCGATCCCTTTGCTTAATTATATGCATAACTGTAACTAGTACTCCATCCGTCAATTTATAAGTTGTGCTTACCTTTTCCATGAACTTCGTCCAACGCGCGGGCATCTTGCTAGAAACACTAGAACATGTCGGACCGCGTGTGACCAAACCGACGATGCACCAACCTAGCTACTACGTACCCTGCTTATCTGGCGGAAATAGCCCCGCCCTAGCGTTTCCAATCGTTATTTCTATCTATCGATCGTGCCAAGGAGCAGAACCAAAATGTTACAATTTATACATGTTTCTCTACTCCTACTCCTATACAAGACTCAGTTGGTGATGGTGGTGTGTCTGCCATCTGTCGTTTCTGACCATTAGATCTGCATCTAACGGCTGTGAGGTAAGTTGTGGCATTTTTGCAACAATAGCCCACTTCTCTGCTCCAATTGGCAGAAAACCCCTTATTATCTTAAAAGCAACCACATCCCTCCCTCACCTCATCAAAACAGCCTGAGAAATATATACTCCTATAAAAGACTCAGTTGGTGATGGTGGTGTGTCTGCCATACGTTGTTTCTAACCATTAGATCTGCATCTAACGACTGTGAGGTAAGTTGTGGCATTTTTGCAACAATAGCCCACTTCTCTGCTCCAATTTGCAGAAAACCCCTTATTAACTTGAAAGCAACCACATCCCTCCCTCACATCATCAAAACAGCCTGAGAAATATATTTTGAGTGAAAAGTACTCCCTCCATTCCTAAATATTTGTCTTTCTAGAGATTTTTCAATAAGTGACTACATACAGAGCAAAATGAGTGAATCTACACTTCAAAATATGTCTATATAATCCATATGTGATAGTCCATTTGAGATCTCTAAAAAGTCAAATATTTTGGAACGGAGGGAGTAATATATTAGGAGTATATCAAAACAAGAGTGATTTCTTTCAAGTTTGTGAACAAGTACTACTATTCTACTACTTTGGATCCGTCGCAACGCACGGGTACATTGCTAGTAAAAGGAAAAGGCCTGTCGCGTTCGCGTCGCACTCCCCCCACACGCCCGGGAATCGGGAGTACTCCACGGCCCGTCCGGCACGACACATAGCTTAGGGAAGGCGTGTTGCCTAGCATTTTCACTTTCACGTGGGACCGCCATTGAGCAAACCGACTATTGGCAAACCGCACCCCGCCCGCCGCCGGGTTGGAAAACAGAAACGAGGGGAAGATCTAGCTGTAGCACGGAAGCCAAGAAATTTGGTGTCAGATGGGGCTCGTTGATAGAGTAGGAGCATTCCGTACTACTCTTCTCCTACTAGTACCAAGTTTGTACTATACAACTAGTACTACCACTATACAACTAGTAGGTACATGCACGACACAACATCGTAGGAACAAAAAATGGGAAGATCTTGTTTTGGGTGATTTATCTTTTTTTCTGTCAACATAGTATGAATAATATGATGTGGGGGGAACCCATGAAGCTTATGTGGCTTGGTTGCATGGCTACGAAAGGTTAGAGAACAATAAATAGATAATGTGTTTAGAGTGCACTCCACTAAACAGATATACTTTGGATCCATTGCAACGGGCCGGCACATCTATATCTATACCCCCTATATAGTGTGTGAATAACTTTGAAAGTTGGTCGTTGGATGAAGCCAATCCGACGGTACAAAGATGGCAAATGCGAGCACTACCGGCCGTTGGATATCATCTACATTCCACCAGATTCTGCCACATGTAGAATCTAGAAGACTCCATGGTTGAACTTCATTCATGACTAACTTTGCCACAACTAAGCTTAGGCAAAGTGTGTCTGAAACAAAAAATGTGGCTAACAAAATGGCCACCACAAGTGTGGCAAGATTTGGCAAGAAGTTGAGTCTATGACATTTGGACCATGTAGCTAGAAAAGTGTGGCAAGCCACAAGTGTAGCAATGAACCAAACACATGCCTGGTGTGTTTGGTAGGGTGTATGAAGGGTGCATGATCCCAAGAGTTCCCTTCTCGACCCATTTTGGGTGTTTGGTAGAGTGTATGGAGGGTGCATGAGTCCACACTAGATTAGCACAAATACACTAGAAGCATGCATGAAGAGAGCATACATGAAGAGGGGTGTTGAGTTGAGCATGCATGAAGAGGGAACAACTATGCTGAGACGAGAACGCAACCAAACACACTTGTGGCACGCCTAAGCTTAGGCGTGGCAACCTTAGGCTGCAAACCAAACCATAACTTTGAAAGTTGGTCGTTGCATGAAGCCAATCCGACGGTACAAAGATGGAAAATCCGAGCACTACTGGCCGTTGGATATCATCTACATTCCACCAGATTCCGCCACATGTAGAATCTAGAAGACTCCATATGTAGAAGCATAATGCACAAACCACCAGAATCTCATGCGTGCAATGCACGTGTACCTTACTAGTAATTGGTAGAAGTAAGAAACAAATTCCGGGTTTGGCACGAGCTCGTACTGCGGGAGCACCACAAGGCTTGCCGCAGGAGTTACATTTCCCTCTCGGGGCCCACGGGACCGAACTTCAGTGGCTTAGTGCCCGGCCTATGAGAGCAAGTACAATAAGGTGATGTAGGCGGGTTGTAAGACATTAAATATTATATTTTTGCTTAGTTGGACAAGAGAGAATATGAAAGAGAAGAGAAGCGGGCTACTAGTTAACAGCCGGCTGCAGCACGTGCTCCTAGGCATTTTATGAGAGAGCGAGGTGGGTCATGTAACAACAAAGTAGTACATATTAATATTCAACTATTGTACTTGCTGGCTATAAGCTTGGCTATATGTGACGTGGCAACATCATATAGCCAGTACCTGGCTATATTATTAACCATGCTCTTAGTCAATGACATGCGGACATTAAATGCGGCTGGCCCACATGTCATTCTCATGGTGGTGGTGTGGTTCGCGACTCACTCGTTCGAGATGAACCGGCCGGTGGTGGCGTGGCCATGGCGAGGGTGCCACAGCTGGGCGTCGGGGCGTTACGAGGCGTAGATGGCCACACCGGCGGGTACTACCTACAGTACAGAAGTACTCCAGCTGAGGATTGATGCCCGGGACGAAATGTGTCACATCCGCTGGATGAAAATTCGATGGTGCGGGACGTGTGGTGTCCTGGGTTCGTGCGATGTTGTGGGAATCGCGTGTGCCTGTGGTAGAAACTTGATGCTCGCCGCATTTAAGGTGGCCCACATGTCATGCACACAAAGGCAGAGGGGCGGTGCAGCCGAGAGGGGTGAGGCGCACGTCGGGGGACGTGGTGCCGTGGGTTGGAGCGGCGTCGTGGGAATCGCGAGTGGCAGTGGATGAAACGTGATGGTCGCCGTAGTTGAACTTCCATGGACAAGCTGTCATGTCTACGGACACATGCATTGCATACCGATCACTAGAAGGGGTAGTAGAGAAAGCTAGGCGGATAAATAGTTCCTTATAGTCAAGCGGACCCACGCTACTACTTGTTGCAAAGACATCCACACCATCGAAATAGTCCATCTATATCAATATACATAGAGAGGGAATGTTTTTTTTCAAGAGAGAAAATAGTTCATCCATCCATAATGCCCTGCTGCTGGTGCAGCATCTTCTTCTTCTTCTTCTTCTTCTTCTTGTTCTCATTTTCTGTGGGAGACAGCTTCACAACAAGCTCTCTGGACCTTGCAGCTATCCCAAAACTCACACGGGCATCGAGGGCAGCATATTTTATCCGCTCATACGTCAAGGGATAATTCTCCCATCCCGACGACCTTAATGCCAGCGTCTCGTCACCCTTCTGAAGATTTGTTCCTAGCACAAAATTTGCTACGTCGAATAGGGATGGTGTCGGTTTATCACAATCTTCTATAGGAATTTTTATTCTTGTTTGTAGGTCAGCGATGCTTTTCAAATCAAGGTTGTACGGCTCCAACTTTTGTTTGTCCCCTGCGATGGCTGCCCCACAGAAGTATATGTCCTCCTGAGACAAGAAATCGTGAAGCTCACCTGGTATGGAGGGCGCGTGTATGATGTGGTACACCAAAACATCATCTTCGAGGCGTAGCTGAAGGACAGCGGCGCGTTGGATCTTCCCAGTGGCATGCTCCGTGTACTCTGCGTCGAGACCGATGACATTCATCTCCACCTTTTGGAGGGAGTTGGATACATTGTTGATCCACTTCCGAACAACCCTTGGGTGGTCAGTGACTATGGCAACTATGCTCAACGAGCCTTCGACGAGGACATGTTGGACGCTAAAAACCTACATCTCGATCTCTTTCGCCATTTGGAACCTCTGGACCGGAGGGCTATGGTTTGGAAAATTAGGATTAGATGGCTAATCTAACTGAAGAAGATGATTATTTATAGGGGCTTCGGAATTACTCCAGGAGGATGTGAAGAGGTTAAAACAATGTGAATGCAGTGTGGTTTGGATGCAAATGAAGATCAAGGAGTAGTGAAAAAGCCGAGGAAAATCGGTTCCCGATGGAGAAGTAAATGGAAGAAGTTATGCGCATGCATGAGGAGAGGTGCGGTGGTTTGACTGCTGCATGCAATGGATTGGACGGGCTCTTCGGTTGCCTTTTCTCTCTCCCACGCGCACAGAGTGGACCGCTTGCATGCTGCAGTTTATTGGCTGGAGTCGGGCTGCAGCTACTCATGCGTACACTAATTAATGCTGTGAATGCGGGGCATGGAGGGAAATGGGCGCATGCAAAAGGGTATATATGCAGACTAATAAGAGAAATACTGAAAAAGTTATGCGCAGACAAAAGAGGACCAGAGGGAGTACTACTCATGTTCCTACTACGGTTAAGGAATATGCGGTTATCCTCAAAAAAAGAAAAGTCCTTCTTCACGCTTCCGCATGCATGAGAATTTGGTTCTGCTCGCAATATGGATGATAGCTGGAGGATGAAGTGAACCCAGAGGCATGCTAGCACGGGAGTTTACTCATGTTCCTACCACTCCTACTAGTAGTAGTAGTACAACTGTGGTACACTTGATGGTCAAAATACTATTATTCATCCGGTCCTCATAGTGAAGTGACAGGACCCTGCGCCCGAGGTGACACCAGTCCAGGCGGCGTGTCCGGGTTACCAAAGTCAACCTCACCTTATGCACTGTGCAGTCACTGTCACCGCCGCTGTATAGCATGCCTCGCCTCATCTCCCTCTCCCCTAGCACCACTCCATCTCCATCTCCGTCTCGCCGGAGATCCTGAGGTCACTCTTCATTATCTCACTGTTCCCCCGCATACCCTTGCCTCGCTCGCCTCCCCGAGTACCACTATTCCCTTGCTAGCCGCTCCAGCACCGACAACCTTCTCCCCCGTAAATCAAGCCCCCCAAAACCCCACCTTCCAAACTCCACCATGGCCGAACGCAAACCGCGCAGGATCCATATGAGCCGCGATTGGAGCTATCTCCCCAGTGACGTCCTCGACCTTTGTTGTTCGTGTATGGATATGTTGAGCGCCCTGCGGCTGGCTGCATGCTCGAGGGGCATGCACATGGCCATCGTTGAAGCGAGGCCTAAGCTTTTCAAGACACCCTGCTTGCTGCTATCTGGTCTTGCGAGATTGGCTCACCATGATACGGAGGCGTACATGATGCCCCTCGACTTCAATCCGATCTCCATTAGCCAAAACTTCTTTGCAGGTATGTAGTGGGTCGCCGTACATCATTTCCCTCGACTTCGATCCGATCACCATCGCCCGAAACTTCTTGGCAGGTATGTACTGGGTCGGCATGAACTCCCACTGGATGGCTGCCGTCAGAGAAGACGGTAAAAAGTTGGTGCTCGTGAACTTCCAGACCTCCCGTGAGATTATCCTTCCTCCGTTGGATTATATAGAGTATTACCATCGCGGTCCTAGTCATCTAGATTACCGCATCAGTTGGACGGACCTTGTTTTGCAGAAGATTATAATCTGCCAAGTGCCTACACGACATGCGGATTACGCAGACTTCAAGCTAATTGCCTTGTTCGACAAGGGACTCGCCTATCTTTACGCCGGTGCCTTCTTTAGATGGAGACAACTCAGCTCGCAGTGGATCGTCGTCAAAGCTGATACACACTTCTGTGATGCTATTGAACACAATGGCATCATCTACGCGATCGACAAAGCAGATGGCACCACGTATTGCTGGGACAGCGCGTGGAAGTTGTTTCCATCTCATGTTAATGATGACGCCATGACACTGTTTGAACTTTTTGTGATGATTGGCATATCCCTGTTTGAGCAGAATTTGAGTAGAACTATGGCAATGTATTAGAGACACCGTAAATCAGCTATATTTGGAATGAGTTAATTCATGCGATTGTGACCATGTCATTATAGCCAATTTGTACCCCTGAATAATCAAATGGTTAGGAATATATGGATATTCTCCTTATTTTACAGTAATCTATATACTAGTACTAAATATGAGTGTGTATCAATGGCCATGTTAGTTTCCTCATTTTCATGATGTAGAAACATGCACCACACTGTTGGTTTCATCTAACCATACATTAGGGAAGTAAATGTGCATATGGAGAACTCTATACTTGGAAGTAGTGAAATCCTGTAATGCTTACCATGTGTACATACCTATATTCGCCCTTCAGCAATCAATGGCTAGAATAATATGCTCACAAATTTTTTGCCCACAGAACACGAGTATATAACAATGCATGGTCTGTTAGTTACCTTGAAGAATTTGTTTGTGAGGATAGAACATGATTCCATAACATGCATGACATGGTAGTTTCCTGTGAAGAATCGATTGCGAGATAGCATGAGTATAACCATGCATGGCACTTCTATATTTTCGAACCCAGTATACATTTCCCTGTATTTTCCTCCCAGTTCCAATAGAGACATATCAATGCTGTTTCTTGCATTATCCTACTCATACTCTGAACAATGCCTATCCTTTTTGATATGTTGCAGTGTACCTACAGTTACTGCCCTTTGTAATCACACCACCTTTGCCAAAAACAGAGAAGCACAACTGGTTCCTCGCTCGATCAGACGACGGCAAAAGACTGATGATCATTCGGACACATGAGCCGGAAAAGTTATATTGCAAAAACCCCACAGTATACAAGCACCGTGAAATACGTGAGTATCCGGACAGTGGGTGTTACGTCTATGAGTAGGATACCAGTTTGTTGGGGCCTTCAGGATTTTTTAGTTGGAGGCGGGTAAACAGCCTTGGTTCCCACTCTCTGTTTCTCGGTCTCAATTATCCGATTAAGGACCTTGATGGCAGAGAGGCTCTGTTTGCTATGGAAAACTGTGTCTACACGGCGAGCCCTAGGAGTTCGGGAGCAAACTCCCCTGATTGTCAACGATACAACGTGCTGCCAAAAGAAGGTGAGAATGACAAAGGCACCCGGATTAACTTTGATCCTTGGATGTCTCAATTACGACAGGCAGTGATGTGGTTCAAGCCTTCAGGTTGATAGGTAATTGGGCTGTTGCGTCGAAAGGGTGGAGTACTGGTGCCTCCGGATCATTGGTCGCTGAAGCGGGGCTGCAAATTATGATGGTGTTGCATCATCTCTTCGAATGACTTTGTTGTCTTTGCTGCTTGTTCTGGATGGGTAGTTCTTTCTTTTGTTATGCATATTCCTTGTCATTTGGTCATCCTTGTCTATGTCACTCTTACTATGTAATAGTTGGCTTTGTTTAGAATGTCATTCTCGTCTGGATCACGAGAGTCTGAGCGCTGCAGATGGGTGCGTTTTGGTGGTGCAGCAAGACTTCTTATGAACTATCATGTCTTGCTGTTTATGTCAGTAGTAGTCACTAGTCAGTGTTTGAATGTTGTATATATCGTTGTTTCAAACTGTTTATTGTCTTGAACTACTGGTGGGCTAAATGAGGGCATCACCATTCTCTAGTGTTCAGAGTGTATCTCCTTTTTTCAAGTTATATAATTTGAGCTCAGTGTCTTTTCGATGATGTACACTTGTTTGGGCCAGTGAGGTGTCGTTGAATATGGGCCAAGTAGTAACGCAAGCCAAATAGGTCAATTATGACTCTCAGGCCGGGCTCTCAAAAGATCCTAAAAAAAAGGCCGGGCTCTCCAAAAAAGAAAGAATAAGGACTCTTAGGCCGACATGTGGGCGCCACCGGTGTTTTCGTGCGCTTGAGCGCCGAGAGCATATTGGCGCGTGTTCGAAATTCAAGCTACCTTTTCATCCCCAATCTCCCGCCCCTCCCCCAACTCTGGAATCTCAATTCCTACTCCAGTTCCCCCAAATCCCCCTCCTGTACTCCCTGTACTCAAGCTCACTATCATGTCGCCGGTCAACGCGGATCTCCGAGCCAGAGATCCTAAGGTCCGTCCTGCCTTCGGTCGCTGCGTGCTATCGCTCAACAGTGGCATGGCGGCGCTTGACGACCAGTTCGCCGGCAAAGTGCTGATGGTAACCATCAACGGCGACCGGCCTCCCGTCTCGCTGGACGACCTTGTCAAAGCTCTTGGCATTGCGCACGGCATCCAAATAAGTGACTTGCTCGTCGAAGTCTGTCCGCCACCGGCTGATTTCTTCGTCAGGTTCCGGACAACTTTCGACTGCAGTCGTGTGTTTGAATCTTCCCGACGTTTGTTCTGCGATGGCGCGCTGGTGAGCTTTGATCGGTGGCACCCAGGATGGGGCTCGGTGCCCTCTGAGCTTGAGTTTTTAACAAAGCTTACCTTCCACGGCATGCCTTGACGTGCTTGGAACAGCGAGTCCATGAATGAGCTTACCAACGACCTTGGAGGTGAGCTCGTAAGTATGTTTGTTCCTCCAGACAGCTGGGCTCTGACGGTTATGGGATGGATGAAGAAGCCGTCCACCATACCGAAGGTGATTGGTGTTGAGATACCGGTGCAAGAACCGGGGTTGTACTATTCGTCGCCACCAAGGCCGCCGCGGACCACGTTAGGGATGTACCTGTATCGAGTATCCGTGCATGTCGAAGAAGTGGTCAATCCATCAATCGAAGTCCTGCCGCCACCGCTGGTGCCAGGGTCCGTCGACGACGTCCATTATAGGATTCAACATCAGACTTTCCCCATGTTGCTCGGAACAATGGATGGCACAGGGCCTACTCCATCGCGCGGCGGAGACCACTGCTTCTTTGGGAGAAGAGGTAGGGCTAGCTGCCTGGATGTGCTCTAATTTGAGGTAACAACTGAATCTTGTCAGATACTCCCTCCATCCCAAAATTCTTGTCTTAGATTTGTCTACAAACGGATGTATCTATTCACATTTTAGTGTTAGATACATCTGTATCTAGATAAATCTAAGACAAGAATTTTGGGACGGAGGGAGTACTAGTTAAATCCGAGCTATGGGTGTGAAGCACTAATGTGCCAGTACATTTGATTGTGACCTGTTCTAATTTTTTTTGACTGGGAACTGTAGGGGAAAACACCCACAGCATATCATCACTTTATTGAGTAAAAGAGTTACAGTACAAGAATAAAGGAGGATTACAAGAGGTAATCAAAGTAACTAAGGGGAGAAGGAGAAAAAACAAGTTAGAAGGTACAAGTTAAAAGATACAAACTATTGGCCTCAAGGTGGCAGAAATGAAATCCAGCGAAGGAGATCATCTTTGAAAGCAGCTTTGACTCTATATTGCATTAAAGAGATGTCATGGATGAAAGCAGATCTCCATCTATTAAATCTAGCCCTCTCATGCCTGAAGACCTTAGCATTCCTGATGATCCAGATATTCCAGCAAGCAATGAACACCACTTCAGTGAAGAAGGGCTTCCTAAAACTCCTGCTAGCATTAAGAACCAGATGAGCCATGGAGTCACCAGAAGCCCAATCAATTTGCAGATAGTTCCAAACTCTGACACTAAAGTTGCAATTGAAAAACAGATGATCCCTGGTTTCCCTAGTCTGCAAAGGACAAAGAACACAGTTTACTCCATCCTCCAAATGCTAGTGTCTCCTATCCACCATGTCCTTGGTGTTCAACCTGTCCATAATAAGCATCCAAGCAAAAGCTTTGATTTTCATTGTACAAGAGGACTTCCAGATCCAAGCAGTCAAAGGGTTGAAAGATGCTGAATCAAAAGTGTGAGAGTAAAACAACTTTGGTGAGTATCCCTTTGCAGTGCCCTTCCAAAACCAAATATCCTTGGACCAGGTGTTCTATTAAGGCCACCCAACATGGACTGGAGAATATTCAGATCATCAAAAGCCTGGCTGGACAAAGGAAGGTGGAAGTGCTGAAAAATGTCCTGAGAGTCCAAGAACTCAAGAACAGTGATCCAGGGGTCCTTAACATAGGAATAGAGCCTGGGAACTCTGAGTTGGAGGGTAGACACCTGACCATCCAATTGCAAATTATCTGACCACATGAGAGCAGTGTCCCCTGCATTAATCTGAACCCAAGCACACTCCCTAAAATGATGCATGACCTTGCAAATATCCTTCCACCAGAAAGATCCACAATCAGAAGTTCCCTGGGGGACCCTATTATGATAGTAGGAATCCCAAATCAAAGAAACCCAAGGGAGCTCCGTTTTATTAAGGAAGTTATTCACATGTTTGATCAAAAGAGCAACGTTCTGAGAGCTAAGGTTGAGAATACCAAGACCTCCCCTGTTTTTTGGCCTGCATATAAGGTCCCACGCAGCTAGGGATGGGGCAGGCTGACCCCTATTCCTCCTCCAGAGGCATTGTCTCTGGATTCTCTCCAATTGCTTAAGGATTCCAGCTGGGACTGCCAAATTGCACAGGAAGAAATTGGCATAGATGACAGAGCAGAGTTAAGAAACTGCAGCCTTTCCCCCTGATTCAAAAAGGATGAGCTAGCTGTCATTCTCCTCTCCATGCAATCAACTAATGGCATAAAATCCACCATTTTAGGCCTAGTAGTTCCCACTGGCAACCCAAGATAAGTAAAAGGCATTTTCCCAATCTGGCAGCCAAAAGCAGAAGCTAATTCAGTCAAAGCAACAGTGTCCACATTGATGGGAATAATGAAGGATTTATGATAGTTCACATCCAGACCAGTGGACACAGAAAAGACCCTGAGCATGTCCTTGAGAGCTATGAGATGGTCCTTGACCGCAGGCAAGATGATAAGAGTGTCATCAGCATACTGAATCACATGGTAATCCTGATCATGACAGGGAATTGGTAACTGAAGAATGCCCCTTCTGAACATGTCATTAATTACAGTCTGCAGGAGATCAGCAGCTAGGACAAAAAGGAGGGGAGAGACTGGGTCACCCTGTCTGACACCCTTTTTGCACCTGAATTTCCTACCAGGGACTCCATTTAGCAAAACTGATGAGGTACCTGTGATAGAAGTTGCTTCATCCAGAGGATCCACTTTTCATTAAAGCCCTTATATTTCAAAATTTGCACAATGGCCTCATGCTCAAGGGAGTCAAAAGCCTTTTCAAAATCCAACTTTAGAATCACAATAGGTCTCTTGGACTGGTGGCACTGGTGCAAATATTCAAAGGTCCACCCAAGACAATCTTGAATTGTTCTACTTTTTATGAAACCATATTGGTTCTTGTGAACACACTGCATAATCACCTCCTGAAACCTATTGGCAACCATCTTAGACAAGAACTTAAGACCCATTCCAGTTAAGGAGATAGGTCTGAAGTCACCCACCTCCTCAGGGGAGGGCTTCTTAGGCACCAGAGTTATGTAAGAGTCATTGATATTTTCCAGATGAGCAGTACCCTCAAAGAAAGCCTGGGCCAGATCATAAAAATCATGTGAAATAATGTGCCAGCACTTTTTGAAGAAAAGACCATTAAAACCATCTGGACCTGGAGCTTTGTCAACTGGCATATGCTTGACAATCAAGTCCATTTCCTCCTTCTCAAAAGGCTTAGTGAGAGTGTCCAAACCCACAATTGGTTCAATGAGGTAAGAAAGATCAAAACCCATATTAATTCCCCTGGAAGAACCCAATCTGTTCTTAAAACAATTCCAGATAATACCCTCCATTTGTGAATGATCAGTCACCACCGTACCATCAGACAATTTTAGGCTAGCAATAGAATTCCTTCGATACCTCTCTGTGGCCATAGCATGAAAGAACTTGGTGTTCTCACCACCCACTTTTATGTATCTGATAGTACATCTTTTCTTCCAATAGAGGCATTGAAGGTGAAGTAATTTCTCAACATGGGTTTTGACCACTCTCCTGAAATTAAATTCATGTCTGTAGAGAGGTCTATATTCCTCAAGCTCATCTAAGAGCAAGATAACACTATTGCATTTACAAATTAGAGTTTTCAGCTTGGAGATGTGCTTCTGCCATCTCTTTAGACACATCCTCAAGGACTTAAATTTGTCAGCTATCCTGGCAGTAATATGGCCCTTTCTGGAGTGTTTTTGCCATGAGGAATCAACACAGTCTATAAAACCCTCCAACTCCAACCAATAATTCTCAAACCTAAAAATGTTAGACTTGGGAATAGAAGTTTTGATTGTAACCATACATGGCACATGGTCAGAAGCAGTTCTGGCAAGAGGTATCACTTCAGTCATGGGATAATCAGATATCCAATCGACAGAAGTAAAAAACCAGTCAAGCTGCTCAAGGAGTGGAGAATCCTGCATATTGGACCAAGTGTAAGACCTGCCTTTGATGGGCAATTCCAAAAGGCCGAGGTGTCCAATAATCTCATTAAAGATGAACATGTCATTCAAATCACCACCAGGTAGATTTCTGTTATCCATAGAACGTAAGAAATTAAAATCCCCCAGTAACAGCCAATTCTCATCCACAGGAATGTTTAGGTGATACAGCCAGGATACAAAATTGTCCCTAGCCTGCCCCCGACAAGGACCATAAACCACCACAAGAGTCCACCGCTCATTGTTTTGCCTGGAAACAAACTCAATCACCACTGCAAATTGTTGGACTTGCAATAAAGTCCCACCAAAAATAGACGAGTTCCAAACAACTAGAATTCCACCAGAAGCCCCCAAGGAAGGAGAGAAAGCAAAGCTGTCAAATCTCTTGGGGCAAAAACTTTTAAGCATTCTGGAATCGAATGACGCACATTTAGTTTCTTGCAGACAAGCAATAGCACAGTGACTTTCGTCAATCTTTTGTCTAACAGCTCGTTGCCTAGCCTCAGAGTTTAAACCCCTGACGTTCCAGCACAGGACATTCCAGTTTCTACAGTTATTATTCATAAAGGAACAACATAACCAAGTCTCCCATGCATATGACACGCAGTGTCAGAGGCCCAAAAGCACATAAAAGTTCCGAACCGACATTATTACATATCCAAGGGACAGAAAATGAAAACCAAACGCATAAAGCAGATTTATGGGCTTGCCAGACCCAGCAGCAAAAGAGCACACTATTCATTGGAAGCTTGAGTTGCAGCAGCAGCAGGGTCCACCATAAGTGCATCCTCCGAGAGCAGTATTGCATCAATCTCCAGCTCCTTGCCAATAGCTTGTAGATGACTGATGGGAGTAGGTGGGGGAGCATCTCCAAGTGCTGGGTCATCAGACATCTCTGCAGAAAGGGGCTTGGCCTTGGGCTTCTTCTTCTTGGGCTGCAGAACTAGCTCATGAAAAGTGGGCTTAAACCCATCCCGCTGGGCCGAACTTCTGGTACACCTTCGAACAGATGTATCAACAAGAGGCGTTGGCGCCAGAGTTTTGCGAGGCCTCCTCGTAGGTGCACGCGCAGAAGGAGAAGGGACAACAGGCGCAACAATTTCAGCATCATCAACAAACAAAGCTCTAGCCACAGGTCGAGCAGGTGGCGACTCCTTCCATGTGAGTAAAGGAAGATCATCCTGTTGGAATGCAAAGTTCCAGTTTCTCTTGGCCAAAATTACAGGCGACAGGGGCTTGGGCAGCAGAGGTTTTGGCACTTCGAACATCAATGGAGCATTCAGCAGGTTTTCAAAAGAGCGCCTCCAAATCATTTCAGGGGGCAGAGGGGGACCAAAAGGGATCTTAACCACAGGCGGATCCAGAGCTTGGACATCAAAAGGAGGGGGTTGATAAACCACAATAGCCCAATTACTAGCATCCTCCAGGTCTGGTGCAATCTCCATCAAATCATACAGGTTGTCTTGTGGAGCCCCATCAATGAGAACAATAGGTGCAGGGGGCACCTGAGGTTGAGCTTCAGAACTTTGGTGATCAGAACTGGGTTGAGCCGAGGCATTCAACACCACAGATTCTTGATCGTCGACTGCAGGCACAGCAGTAGGTTCCTCCCAGTTTCCCCAATTGTCCTCATGCACCTCACTATGTGCAGGTTCAGGCGGAGGTGGCGGCACATCATTCCACCCCAGAGCCGGGAATGGAGGCAAAATAAAAGGTGGCATCTCCGGGAAGGGAACACCAGGCAGAGGATGAGGATTGCCATTGATGGGCATCCAGTCTTCATCCTGGGGCATCTGTTCAGCAAAATTGGCTCCAAGGATATATAGTGGCGCCGTCCAAGACACCCGAGCACCACCCCAGGCAGCATACTCCATGAACACTACATCTCGTGGCACCAAAATATCTTCTGGAAAAGATGCAAATACCAGAGTGCGCACAAGGTATGGATCCTCACTAATCCAATGATGAAACTTCCCAAAAGTGTTGACCGCTGCCCGAATGCTATCCGTATTGCGAAGATCAAGCGGGATCCCCAAGAACATGAGCAGACCCTGACAGAAACCCTGAGCACCTCTAAAAGATTCCCCCTCATCATGTTTCATAAAATGCACGAAACGATCGTTGCCAATAGGTTGGGGCGGCATCTGAAGAAGAGAAAACCTGACTGCAGCATCCCGAAGCTCAAAAAGACCCACCGATCTAATCCAAGGCTGAGCAGACCTCACCAAGACCCCATGAGCTTGCGACCATTGGACCACTTCCTCTCTAGCAGCACCAATCTGATCGGGAGGGGGGATGGGCATTACCTCAGCAAGCATAAATTCCTCATGGCGTCGCACAAGTGGGGTATGTGACGTCACGTAGGTCCGAGGCAAACGAGCATCTCCACCATCCACAATGTGATGGCCAGCCGGCACATACAGCAAGGGGTCAAGAGGGAAGTTGGCCATCGAAGGGGAACAGCCCGGACTGGAAGCAGACAGCGAGAACTCCGGCGGAGGAGGGGTCTCAGGCGGCGCGGTCGAAGGTGTTTTGGGACCAGGACTGATGGAACAAGGCGAAGTAGTAAATGCGGAAGTGCAAGGGGAGTCCAAGTTTGGTAAAAGCTGTGTCAGAGAGATATTCTCGGTGGAAGCTGGGCGATCCTCGGAAGTTGCAACGTTACCGGGTTTTGGTTTCCAAACCAGACCCAAAATCCTTGCAAACTTGTTACAGTCCTTTTTACCATGCCCCACCCGCAAACAAGAGGTACAACGTAGTTTAGACGTGCACGCCGCAGCAAAATGACCCTTATCCAAGCAAAACTGACATGTTAAAACTTCATCCACCATACCCGATACCAAGTTATCAAAATCTTCTGCAGCTTGCTGAGAGGAAGGAATGGAAGGCCCATAAGATAAGCCCGGCTCCTCCAGGACCGAGGAACGTGAAGATGACGGCCCAACATGGGATGGCACGTCCACATTCGGAGAACCAAAAATTCCGCCCGAGATAGATGGCGACCCATCCGCAGCTGTTGGAAGATCCCTAACCGTTCCGAAAGAAATGGAGGGGGTAGTCAACGTCCATCGGAGTTCAGCCGGCGGCGGGGGGTGGATGACCACCCTCTCATGCGCCGAAAGTGTGTACCCCGCCTCCTCAACAGTCTGAATGCAATTTTGCGTGGCCGGATAACGATGACCACGACAAGCAGGATAATTCTGGAACTTTGAAAAAGGGAGCTTCTTGGCAGGGGCGTGAGATGATCTTATCGAAGATTTACGCGGCTTGGTGTGCATAGCCAACATGCCAAGGGTAGCTCGACGTTTGGAAGGACTAACAATGATCCATTCAGCATCACATTCCGATTTCCAAAGTTTAAACTCACGGCCCCAATTTGGGCCACCATTACCCCAAAGATGAAAGAAACATTTAAAATGATCACAAGATAAAGAACGGAGCTTGAGAATGATCAAAGCCACAGCCTTGCACGAAACTTGAAAACCAAAAACCCTATCCTTGATCATAAAAACCACGAACTCAATAGCAGAACCTCTAATTTGTACCTGAACCTTTTTTAGAAAGGGTTGTACGTCAACTTAATGTGCTAGCAAAACATATTGTGTTGTCTGTCTGTTTTGTTTGCACAACATTCAAGATATTTCCTTGTCATTGATAAAGAAGGTGAACCGTTATGTACGAGTTCATTGGTTTCAACATAGCCCTACCCGTAGCGATCCACTGCTTCCATCCTGATTGTGCCGCCTGCGTGAAATTTTTGTATGCAAGTTAAGTGTGCTATGATGTTCTATATGATTGTGTCTACTATATAAGTTTTTACTGAGTATCAGCAATGCATATGGCTAAAAGATGTATTTACGAGCATCGACCGATGGGTCTCTCTCTCTCTCTCACACACACAAACACACACACGCACACATGCACACACGCACAAGTGGGACCCGTTGAATTATTTCTTTGCTCGTGACAACTTTTAATTAGGTTCCACTGTAATCTAACTTTTTTCTTAAGTTATTAATTGAGCTTAGTGACTTCAAAAAGTTGTACAGAAGCCTTGTTTGGGCCTTTCCGGCGTCGCTGAATGTGGGCTGAGTAGCCATGTTAGGTTGTACTGCACTACACAGGCCTTTTTTTTCAATATCAGCAATGCAACTGGGACGACAGTTGTACACAATATCCGGGTCAACTTGTTATTCTCCGCCCCACTGGGCTGCAAACTTTCCTAGGAGGTATGCATTAGGATTAACAAGAAAATGGAATTTAAGAAATAATAAATGGGATGTAATTATAATAACTGGGCAGTAACTATAAAAAGATGCACCAAACGCGTAATTAGTTTAAAAAATATATTATTTTTGGAATTTAATTTTTTTAATTTCATTACTTGTTGCGCGCGCAATATTTAGTTGGATTTTGACGTACTACAACTTTATTTTGAAATTATATTTAATCTGACTAGAAATTTCGGATAAAAATATTTGGGATCCCATAAAAATGTGGGAATTTTTTTGAATTCTGTTTTGAGCGATTGGTTGAAATTATTAATCGTTGTCCTAGCTAGAAAATGGGCTGTACTTTTAACAAACTGTAAATGGGCTGTAGTAAATCCCATTAGAATTAAAAAATGGGATGTACATTCTTACAAATCGCAAATGGGCTATATGTTCTCTGCCACACACTTGTGGGCCTTCTAAGTTGACACGTCCCCTAAAAAACAAAACTAAGTTGACGCTGTCGGCGTTCTGGGAACGGGGGTCCCCAGACTTGCCTGCCTGCCGCCCACGGCGTGGCTAAGCCAGCGGGTCGTACGGCCCATCTTCATCAACAAGGCATCCAAGACCCTCGCGAGGGGCCAAGCCTCGCGAGGTGGACGACGCAAGACCTCCTCAAGAGTGGCCTAGTCAGGCAGGCTCGCGAGGAGCGGAGATATCAAGGCAGGGCAAACCTCACGAGGCTCTCGTGACATGTGCCATGACGATCGGCACCAGGCGGGCGCCAGCGCGCGCAACGTCCTTGTTTCCTCTTTGGTGCTAAGGAGGCCAGTGCAGGCGAAGAGTACCGAGGCATCAGGCAAAGGTTGCTATATTGGTGCAATGAGACCAAGACCAGGAGGACGGTGAGATGGAGGTCATCGTGGAGCCCAAGACGGCGCCACCACAGAGCTTTTCGCAGGCGAAGACCACTTTTGTCAGGATAGCTTGTACTAGCTGCCCCCCTTCAAATTTGCCCGCCGTTGTTGGCTCCCTTCCCGCTCAATATTTGGGAAGAGGACCAGGGCCCCTATAAATAGGTCTAGCCACCATAGTAGGGGCAGATGGTAGTTGATCCAGCTCTCATGCGCACAAGTCCGCAAGCACAAGAACACCTCAACCTCAGGAGGTTGTTCTTCCCTCTGTACAGTTCATCACCAGCCCAAGAGGTAATCCACCACCACACTGGAGTAGGGTATTACACCACAATGGTGGCCTGAACCAGTATAAATCTCGTGTCTCTATGTGATTGCGAGTTCGTCCGCGAGATCTTAGCAAGCTAGGGCGTAGATCGGTAGGAGGGAAAGACTCCGCGCGCACCCCAGTGTTCGAACCTTAAGGGTTTGCCAGAAACCCACATCCGACATTTGGCGCGCCAGGTAGGGATGCGTCGTAGCTTCCCTTCCATCAGATCGTCGCTCCGTCGTCTCCATGGCGGACGCTCGCCGTGCTTGAGCTGAGCGTCAGGCTGCCCTCACCGCCCGCGTCGCTCAGATAGCTCCCGTCGGCGGGCCACCTCGTCGTTCTCCATCTCCCGCCGCCAGCGC
Organism: Triticum aestivum; assembly: GCF_018294505.1. Classification (NCBI taxonomy): domain Eukaryota; kingdom Viridiplantae; phylum Streptophyta; class Magnoliopsida; order Poales; family Poaceae; genus Triticum; species Triticum aestivum. The sequence goes on along the minus strand of NC_057814.1, from coordinate 474,129,074 downwards.
TGCCACCTGCCCGGCGGGGAACGAGCAGCAGGCGTCCTCGCTGCATCCTTCGGTGCGGCAGGATGGCCGCACCGCCACACCATCGCTAACCCCGGCCGGTTCTTCGTCTCACGCACGCCGCGCTCCCATGGAGGCACGGGCCGTGCTCCTTGCGGCAAATGAACTCCTGCGCTACCGCCCCGTTGACGACCTCTATGAGGAGTGGCTCGACCGCGTCGCCGAGCTCGTCCGCGCCGCATGGGGCACCCTGGTGGCGTCCCTCTCTCTACCTCACCCTCAACCAGCCACGGGCGACGAGGCCCATGGCGCACCTCCACCACCTCTGCCCCAAGACGTTGCCTTGGCACCAAGGCGCGCGGCCCCATGGCGTGATCCATCGCGCCCGGTGCCCGCGCGCGAAGAAAGAAGCTGCCAGGAAATCCCTCGGCCGCGAGAAGCTGCGCCGCGCTTCCCACGCCGCCTTGTCAAGACCGCGCACCGCCAGCAGCGGCGCCGCGCGGACCACGTGAAGACCAAGCTCCTCCTCCAAAGCGGGCCCTAGCAACCACGGCTGGCTGCCACGCCTTCACCCCGAGCTGCGCAGCGTCGCCTGGCCAGGCAAGTTCAAGCTAGATCTGCCTCCTCGCTACAACGGCACCGCCGACCCCGTGGAGTTCTTGCAGCTCTACGAGCTGAGCATCGAGGCGGCCAACGGCGATGAGAAAGTCATGGCGAACTGGTTTCCCATGGCTCTCAAGGATGGAGCCTGCTCCTGGCTCCTGAACCTGCAGCACGGCTCGATCTCCTCCTGGGACGAGATGCACGACCGCTTCGTCGCCAACTTCTAGCGCACTCACGACCGCCCGCCGGCCGCGGGTGACCTGCGCCGCATCAAGCAACAACCAGGAGAGACCCTCCAGAAGTACATTCAGTGCTTCAACAACAGTAGCCTCAAGATCCCCAAGGTCACGAACGAGGCCATCATCTCCGCGTTCTCTGACGGTGTCCGCGACGTCAAGATGAAGGAAGAGCTCGCTATCCATCAGGAGCTGTGCACATCTCAGGAGCTGATCAATCTGGCGTCTAAGTGCGCAAGAGCTGAGGAGGGGCGCCCTCCCTCCTCGAGCTGCTAGCTGTGGGCCCAGAGGAGAAGAAGGCCAAGGCCAAGGACGCAAAGCGCAAGGAGGCGGTTGTGCTCGCAGCAGAGCCCGACACCAAGCGAGGCAGAGATCAGCCCGAGTTATCCAAGAACAGCCGACCGTTCTGCGCCTTCCACAACCTCAACACTGACAACAATAGCGACGACCAAGAGCTCAGAGCCATACGAGAAGGACGCTTCGGTCGACGCCCTGAGTGCAGTGACCGGGGCTACAGCCGTGGAGGACATGGAGGCGGACGCTGGGACGACCGTGGCCCGCGCCAGGAATGGCGCGACAGGCCTCGCGAGGAACGCTGGCAGGACCATCCTCGCGAGGGCGCCTGGAGGGATCAGCCTCGTGAGGATCGCCCCCAAGGCAACATCGGACTCCCCCCCACTGCCGCCACCAAGAAGGAACGACGACCACCGTCAAGACGAGGGGGCTGGGGGCTTCCTGGAGCCGCGCGCAATCGCCTGCATCTTGGGTGGCGCCCAGGCCCCAGCCTCTCAGCGCATCTTCAAACAGTTCGCTCGCAAGGTGAACGCGGTGCTCCCCAAGCTCGAGGCCACGCGCCCGCTCAAGTGGTCCCAATGCGCTATCACTTTCAACTCGGCAGATCAGCTCAAGTTAGCGGCCACCGCCGGTGCCCTCCTGATGTTGTGTTCCCCAGTCATCAGCAATGTGCAGGTTACCAAGACCCTCATCGATGGCGGCGCAGGACTCAACGTCCTATCCGTCGACACGTTCGACAACCTCCAAGTGCCGTATGAGCAGCTCCAGCCTACCAAGCCCTTCTCAGGAGTGACCGACGGTTCCACCACGCCGATAGGGCATGTCCGCCTGCCTGTCACCTTCGGAGAGCGCAAGAACTACCGCACCGAGCTCATCGACTTCGACGTCGCGCACATCCGCCTACCGTGCAATGCCATCCTCGGGTACCCGGCTCTCGCTCATTTTATGGCGGTGACTCACCCGGCCTACAACCTCATGAAGATGCCAGGAAGCAAGGGCGTCCTTACCATCAAGGGGGACACTAAGGAGGCTCTGACGGCGCTCAGGCTCGCCTTCAAGGCCGCGGCAGTAGCACAGCCCGCCGACGCTGGTACCCCTGAAGCCAAGGAAGCCGGCGACATCGCCAAGAGAGCGTCCAAGCGGCAACCGCAAGAGCCCGGTGTCTTCAAGGAGCGGCTCTTCAAGCCATCAGCTATGCCACCTCTTTCGAGCACGACTCAGCCTCGGGAGGAGCTCCCACAACCTCCGGCCACAGGAGCCCCGGCCTGTGGCCCGACCTCAGGAGCTCGGCTGCTCTTGGCGCTCGAGCCCCAGGAGGAATGCTGGACCAAGGAGTTCAAGGAGTACCTGACGCACGGGACGCTGCCAGAGAAGGAAGAGGACGCGGAGCGCATGGCACGGCAAGCCACGGCATACTGTATCCAAGACGGCGAGTTATACAGGAAACAGCCAAACGATGTCACGCTACGCTGCATATCCAGTGATCAAGGAAGGGAGTTGCTGATTGACATACACGATGGGGACTGGGGACACCACTCATCGTCACGGACCCTCATCGGCAAGGTGTTCCGCAGCGGATTCTACTGGCCTACAACACTCAATGATGCAACCGAGCTGGTGAAGTCCTGCGAAGCTTGCCAATTCCACGCCAAGCAAATGGAAAAAGTCCATTTTAAACCTTAATCTCGTAGAGCTTTGACGAATCAAACCCTCAAGTCCAAATCCCGGTCGTTCCAACCCTGAATTTATAATCCCGGTCTAAATCAAACCCTGGAGTCGTTTGCCAGACAGGGATTGCAATGAATGGCCGGGATTGCTGCCGGATTCCTATTTGCCGCCCGTGGGCAGCAAACAGCAGTGGCTACGCCCCGCAGCGCCCGCGGATGGGTCGGCCCATTTCGCGGCAGCGCATGTTGCTCGTTCACTGCTTTCTTTTTTCGTTCCTTTCTGCTGTTGACTTTTTATTTTATTTTATTTTTTTCATTTTTTCTGGTTTTTTCATGTTCATTCTGCCTTTTTCTTTCTGGTTCTTTCGTGTTCTTTCTGGCTTTATCTTTCTTTTCTTTTTCCCTTTTCCTTTTTCTTCCATTAATACATTACAAGGAAATGTTTCATCGTGTATTTTTAATCATTAATAATACTTTAATACGATGAACAAACTGTGTTTCTTCTGTTTATTTTTACTTCTCTTCCTTTTTGTGTATTATACAAGAGTTTACCATGTATTAAGAAAATGTTCATCGTATATTTAAGAAAATGTTCATATATTAAAAAAATGTTCATTTATGCACTTCAAAATGTTCAGCGTATACGAAAAAAATGTTCAGCGTATATGAAAAAAAATGTTCAATATGTATTTTCAAATTGCTCAGTATACATCACAGTAATGTTCATTTTGTATTTTCAAATTGTTTAGCGTATATCACTGTAGTGTTCGTTATGTATTTACAAATTGTTTAGCGTATATCACAAAAATGTTCAATGTGTATATAAGAAATTTTCATTGTGTATTAAAAAAATGTTCAATGTATATTAAAAGGTCCACAAGTTTTGTAACAAGATTCATGAATTTGAAACAAACGTATTAAAAAAGGTTCACGCATTAGATAAAAAAGGTGCGCTCATTTTTTTAGCAATGCAACAGAAAAAAATGGGGCGGCCCAGCGCGGAGGACGGGTACACTCCGTGGTCAACACTGCTTGAATTATTTTAAACCATATAAAAACCGGTGGCCATCTTAGTAGGAAATAGCAAACAAAAAAGTTTACAAATTTTGAAAAAAAATGTTCACAGATTTGGAAAGAGTACAATGATTTTGAAAAGAAGCTCACGGATTTTCAAAAGAAAATTCAATGGATTTGGGAAAAAATTCACTTTCTTCGGGAAAAATTATAAATTGAAAATGAGTTCGTGGATTTGACACGGATTTGAAAAAATCCATGAGTTCTGTAAAAAGGTTCGTGAATTTGAAAAATAAAACGATTTTTTTTCACGTGTTCAAAGAATTGCCAGATTTTCAAACATTACTCTCTTTTCAAAAAAAACACCGCCCTGATTTTGCGTTGAACTTTTTTCTTAAACGTGCGCACTCCAATTTAGTAACACAGGCTTGTTAGGTTCACTGGTTTAGCAATTATCCTTGGACCTACAGATCTGTGGTTCTAATCGTAGGACTTGCTGTTTTATATTTTTCGACAATCAAATTGTTACGCTACATTTGTTTTTGAGAAATATTGTTACGCTAGTACGGACGCGATCGTATTCCATGGGCCGGCCCAGCCAGGTGTCACTGCGTGCGTCGGGTCGAGCTCCCGTGTAACAAAAAAAAGTCATTTTTTTTGCAGAGAAAAAAAAAGGGCTGGCCCAGCGCAGCCCTGGCCCACCAGCCAGACAAATCCCGGTTGAAATTTGTCAGGGTTTGATTTAGACCGGGATTGCATAGTTCAGGGTTGAAACGACCGGGATTTGGACTTGAGGGTTCGTTTCGCCTAACCTCTACGAGTTCAGGGTTTAAAATGGACTTTTTCCCAAGCAAATCCATCAGCCTGCTCAGGGCCTCCAAACCATTCCGCTCACATGGCTGTTCGCGGTCTGGGGGCTGGACATCCTAGGCCCCTTCCCTCGGGCGCCAGGGGGCTAACGCTATCTCTACGTTGCCATCGACAATTTCACCAAGTGGGCGGAAGTGGAAGCCATTCGTACCATCCCAGCCGGCTCTGCTGTCAAGTTCATCGAGGGCCTAGTGAGCCGCTTCGGGGTCCCCAACCGCATCATCACAGATAACGGCTCACAGTTTACTAGTAACCTTTTCAAACCTACTGTGCTAAACTTGGAACGCAGATCTGCTACGCTTCGGTAGCACACCCCAGGAGCAATGGCCAGGCCGAACGCACCAACGCGGAGGTCCTGAGGGGCCTCAAGACCAGGACCTTCAAGAAGAAGCTGGAGGCCTGCGGCAGGGGCTGGCACGATGAGCTCCAATCCGTGCTGTGGTCCATCCGCACCACCGCCACCAAGCCAACGGGCGAGACTCCATTCTTCCTCGTCTACGGAGCTAAAGCAGTCCTCCCTCACGAGATCAAGCATCGCTCCGCACGGGTCCTGGCATTCAACGAAACGCAGCAGGACGCCACGCGGGGGATGGATCTCGTGTTGGGGGAGGAATGCCGTCGCGAAGCTGCGTTAAGGGCGGCAAGGTACCAACAAGCGCTGCGGCGATACCACTGCCGCAACGTCCGCTCCAGGACGCTTGAGGTGGGCGACCTCGTCCTGAGGCGGGTCCTCTCCAGGGAAGGGCTGCATAAGCTTTCACCAATGTGGGAGGGCCCGTTCAAGGTCGTCCACATCTCCAGGCCTGGCGCTGTGCGCCTGGAGACACAAGACGGGATACCTATCCAAAACGCCTGGAACATCCAGCACCTCCGGAAGTTCTACCCATGAAGCAGGGCCCAGAGCCTGTGAAGAAAGGCCCAGAGCCTATGAAGAAGGCCCGGTGCCTGTGAAGAATCGCCGCCCGTGACACTCTCACGTAATAATGAGTTGGGGCTGTACATGCCCCGGAGTCTCAGGAGCGCCGGCCTCAGGCCCCGGGGCTCCCGCCCACGCCTAGTGGCAGCACTTAGCTCCGCGCTGGTGAGAAGACTTGAAGACTAGATTAGGTTCCGGACACGGCTTTTCATTTGCTTTCCGTAGTTGGCTCGCTTTTTTCCTTGATCGAAGTTTGCTTTCGGTGTTCCTTGCTGGTTTGATTCCCTCGCCTCTTACCGCATTTTCCGACTCTGGTTTGCTCGTGTTATCTCTCACTCGTATACCTCGCGAGGGGGCTAGGCAGGTGCCCTCGCGAGCATTTTTCTCCTCTCTGCCTTCTCGCGAGCCACCCTCGTTCGAGCCCAAAAGCTGGCGCACCTCTCCTAGTCCGTGCCCCTCGGGTACCGCGACACAAAGCGCCAGGTCAGGGTCAGGATGGACGGCAAGTCTTTTAACGCACTTCCTAACGAGTTTGTGTAGTTCCTGAGCGAATGCAGGCCACCATGGCAAGATGGACACGAGGAAACAAGTGCATCGTAAGAAAGAGGGTGTTCTGAATGCACCGGGTTAAGTTATCTTTGCGCAAAATAACAACACGACACGGGAATAATGCGCACAAAGCAATAACCAAGGAACCACAGTTCGATACACGCCCCCTGGGCCCATACTAGTTTCATTTTTGATGCAGGAAAAAAAGAGCAAAACAAAGCGGCGATGCGGCGATCCAGGGAGGCAGGCCCCTAGCGACGCCCCGAGCCTAGACAAACCCTTCCTCGCGCTTCACGGAGGTGCGGCGATGAGATGACCCGCTGCCGCCTTCGAAGCGGGCGCGGCGGCGCGGCAGCTGGTCATAGCCACCGCAGCTGGAGCTGTCGTAGGAGGAAGAGCCGCCGGAGCTGGAAGAGACACGGTCACCGCCGAGGGCAGGCTCGCCCTTATCCTCGTCGCGACCGTCACCAAGGCCGAGCACCTCCTACCGTCGTTCGTCTCGGGGCAGCACCCGGCGCGGCGACCATCTTCCCCAAACACCCTCACATAGAGGGTCGATCCACCATCGTACTTGAAGTGGAGGGTGCACCACCTACCCAGGCCGCGCGCGCGGGCGAACGTCTGCCAGCCGCGGGCCAGGGCTATGTTGCCCGCGGCAGAAGTCTCGACCGCGACCCAGGAGGCCTTGCTGCAGCAACCGTCCGCCTGCAACCAGAGTCCGCCCGGACCAGGGACCGGCAGTTCATCGACGAAGAAGCGCGGGAGCTGGAGCCAATTGCCGGCCGGGTTCTCCGACCAGACAACGAACTCCGGCGACACCTCCGCTGAATGGAAGCGCGGACGGGGAGGCCGTGCCACCATAGCATGCCTCCCCTCGTCAACTGGACCGCCATGGCTAGGACGTCCCCCTCCGCATGCCGCGGCGCCGCCTCGACGGTGGGCCACGGCGGGGGACGCAGCGTGCTTGCGCGGACGCGGCCGTCCGTGCTTGGGCGCCGGGGAGCCAGGTCCCTCGCGAGGGGCCTTTCCCTTCTCGGCGGCAGAGAACTTCCTTCGTGGCACCATGGGTGGTACTGCAAGCAAGGGAGCAAGGAGGAGGAAGCAAGAGAGCCAGGAAGAGATGGGCGACGGGGGCTCCGCCCCCTCCCCATTTATAGCGAGAGAAGGCCAACCGGCGCCTCCCACGATCGTAGGTAATGATGGTTTTCCTTGCATGTCGCAGGGACTTGTCAAGTCGTGCAGTTGCCGAGGTAGCATGGGAAAGCGGAGACGCCCACGTCCAATCAACCGCCACGCGTCAACCGAGGCCGCAGGCTTTTGGGGCCCGTGGTGCTCCGTACTTGACCCTTGGCTTCGCCGCGAAGCCAAGCCTGATCGCACCTTGGGCCCAGGGGCTACTGTCGGCATTCTGGGAACGGGGGTCCCCAGACTTTCCTGCCTACGGCCCACGGCGTGGCTAAGCCAGCAGGCCGTACGGACCGTCTTCATCAAAAAGGCATCCAAGACCCTCGCGAGGGGGCAAGCCTCGTGAGGTGGACGATGCAAGATCTCCTCAAGAGTGGCCTAGTCAGGCAGGCTCGCGAGAAGCGGAGATATCAAGGCAGGGCAAACCTCACGAGGCTCTCGTGACGTGTGCCATGATGATCGGCACTAGGCAGGCGCCAGGCGGGCGCTAGCGCGCGCAGCGTCCTTGTTTCCTCTTTGGTGCTAAGGAGGCCAGCGCAGGCGAAGAGTACCGAGGCATCAGGCAAAGGTTTCTATATTGGTGTAAGGAGACCAAGACCAGGAGGATGGCGAGACGGAGGTCATCGTGGAGCCCAAGACGGCGTCACCAAAGAGCTTTTCGCAGGCGAAGACCACTTTTGTCAGGATAGCTTGTACTAGCTGTCCCCCTTCAAATTTGCCCGCCGTTGTTGGCTCCCTTCCCGCTTAATATTTGGGAAGAGGACCAGGGCCCCTATAAATAGGTCTAGCCACCATAGTAGGGGCAGAGGGTAGTTGATCCAGCTCTCATGCGCACAATTCCGCAAGCACAAGAACACCTCAACCTCAGGAGGTTGTTCTTCCCTCTGTACAGTTCATCACCAGCCCAAGAGGCAATCCACCACCACCACACTGGAGTAGGGTATTAAAACAACGGTGGCCCGAATTAGTATAAATCTCGTGTCTCTCTGTGATTGCGAGTTCGTCGAGTTCGTCCGCGAGATCTTAGCAAGCTAGGGCATAGATTGGTAGGAGGGAAATACTCCGCGGGCACCCCAGTGTTCGAACCTTAAGGGTTTGCCAGAACCCCACATCCGACATTTGGCGCACCAAGTAGGGGTGCGCCGTAGCTTCCCTTCCATTAGATCGTCGCTCCGTCGCTCCATCGTCTCCATGGCGGACGCTCGCCGTGCTTGAGCTGAGCGTCGGGCTGCCCTCACCGCCCGCGCCGCTCAGACGGCTCCCGTTTGTGGGCCACCTCGTCGTTCTCCGTCTCCCGCCGCCAACGCTGCCACCGGCCCGGCGGGGAACAAGCAGCAGGCGTCCTCACTGCATCCTTCGGTGCGGCAGGACGGTCGCACTGCCACACCATCGGTAACCCCGGCCGGGTTCTTCGTCTCACGCACGCCGCACTCCCATGGAGGCGCGGGCCGCGCTCCTTGTGGCAAACGAACTCCTGCGCTACCGCCCTGTCGACGACCTCTACAAGGAGTGGCTCGACCGCCCCCTACTATTCCCACCTGACTGCTGGGACCCACCGGACGGGCCACCGTATTGCGTGAAAAAAACGTTCCCCCCGCTGTCAGCTCGGACCCACTGGAAGTGCCTCCTTATTACGCACAAAAAAATGACTACTCCCCTTGCTGGTTGGGACCCACCTTGGTGGGAGGCTGACTTGTGGGCCTACTAAGTTGACGGGGACGGAGTGCTTTGTCAACTTAGTCAATATGAATGATTCTAGCTCCAGTGACCGTACGATGTCCATCCAACAGCCGTAGTGCTTCTTCAACCTCTGGTCTTGTTGCTCCAGCCTCCCAAAGCAGCGCCGGTCGTGCCGCATGCAACTACCTCCCATGGCCGGCTGTGCTGCCGCAGAGGCCTCACTGCCCCCTACTATTCCCACCGCTGGCCAGGCCATCCCTCTACTCACCCACACCCCCTGTTATTCTGCGGTGACGGCAGCCTCACATCACAGCGAACCAGTGAACCCTCGTACTCCTCTAGGCGTGGGCATCCACTGCCACATCTTCCCTGGCCCTGCGTCGTCCCCTTCCTAGGCCTCGCCGTCGCCCACCGCCCTGGTGCTCTCGACGCGGCGTGGTCAACGTGGTCCAGGAACGGCTTCCATCGGACATGGACTGTACGTCCAGAGGCTGACAGCTGGGTCCACGGCCGCAGCAAGGAAGTGCCTCCTTATTATGCGCAAAATAATTATTCCTCCACCTAACAGCGGGGACCCACCGGACGGGCCACCGTATTTCGTGAAAAAAAACGTTCCCCCTGACTGCTGGGACCCACCAGCTACATCTTCGCACGCAAGGAAGTGCGTCCGGGCAAAAAAATGATTCCGCCCCCTGACTGCTGGGACCCACCAGCTACATCTTCGCAGGCAAGGAAGTGCCTGACAGTCGGGACCCACTTGGTCGAAGCGTACGTAGCATTGTCATTCTAATCGCGAACGTGTACGTGCATACTGGTCGATGTAGAGGCGCGCACGTGTCGTAGTAGAGGCGCGCACGTAGCATGTACACGTACGTACAGCGGCCAGTGTGCAAGAAAGAAAATACGGTCACGTATGTACATACGGGCAGGGTCTCGAACGCCTACTCGCGCATACGTACGGCCAGGGCTCGTGTTCATGGCTGGGTCGGAACGGAGAAATAGCACCGTTGTCGTGTTCATGGGGAGCCAACCGGCTGGGTCGGAATGGAATGCGTCGTCGTGTTCATCGGGAGGGCTTGGACAGAACAGCCGATGGAAATGAGGCCCGGTGTACCGCAGAACGGAGGAAACGGCCTTGTGTTCGACTAGCCACGTTCGAAACGGGATCCTTTTCATCGGGAGGGGTCTGGCGTACCGCAAAATGAAGGAAACAGACCTCCTACGGTCGAAACGGGGGTCCTGTTGATCGGGAGGGGTGTGGCGTACCGCAAAACGGAGGAAACGGACTTGTGTTGGAGCGCTACGGTCGAAACGGGGGTCCTGTGGCGTACCGCAAAACGGGACTCCACGGGATACTGTTCATCTCCACCGTCGACCCCCTCTAGCCTCCACGGGCTACTGTTCATCCACCGTCGACCTCCTCCAGCCTCCACCTGCGACTGTTCATCCACGGGCTCCTGTTCATCCAGCCTCCACGGCACGCTACTCCACCGGCTACTGTTCAACCAGCCCTCTCCGCGGGCTCCTATTCAACCACCCCTCCACGGGCTACTATTCATCCTGCCCTCCACCGTCTACTGTTCATCCTGCCCTCCACGGGGTGGTCCTGTTCATCCAGCCCTCCACGGGGTCCTGTTCATCCAGCCCCAACCGGCTCGATCGATCGGGGTACTGTTCATCCAGAGGCAACACCACGGGGTCCTGTTCATCCACCCCCACCAGGAACTGTTCATCCACCCCCCCCCCGCAGCGCTCACTGTTCATACAGAGGCAACATCGATCGGCTTCAGTTAGCAGCAGTAGCGAAGGAATCGCTCGATCGGGTTTAGTTAACATCCATCGATCGATCGCTCGGGTTCAGTAACGCGTAGCCTGCAGTGCAATCGCTCGGGTTCAGTTAGAGCCCAACGCCTCGCTCGGGTTCAGTTAGAGCCCAACGCCTCGCACACACGCGCATACGTACGAGAGAAACGCGCATCGCTCGGCCCACGACCACCCACCGTAACCGGGGACTCCCCGATATTTTCCGCGCCCTCGCTTCTACCACGGTTTTTTCCGTCATGGACGGCCCAAAGAATGTCATGCAGCTGCGTCTCCGGCCCGCCCAAGATGAAAAGCGCATTTTCTGTCATGAGTTTTTGTCATAGAAGTAGGACCCCACCACATCTATGATGATATCGGGTTTTGTCACAATTATCGTCATAGAAGTGTCATAAGTATGACAGAAAAGATTTTTGTTCGGCCCAAAATGTCACGGATGTGTCTTTTTTTGTAGTGGTCGCACTCTTTTGATTTTGCTTATGTTATGCATTGCTTAAAATTACCTGCTACTTTATCGTCATGTTCACCTCTTGGACTCCAAGTCAGGTCCAAATTAATGTTCAAACTTGAGTTCTAAATTAGTTGTGGGGCACATATCGAGGAAGCAATGAATAGTATCTCTGTCTAATATCTGGTTCACCTAGGGTATGTCTATGTTGTTCATCTTGGGTGGGAAACAAATAGTAAAGCAATCATCATCTGTCTTTTTATTAAATTAAAGCAATCATCGGCCTGCTATCATTATTTTTGGATCCATCCAGTGGTTGTTACCATCACTCTAAATTTCTGCATGCTCTCCTTACATAATCTCACCATATTTTTTTCGTATGCATGTCAGATATTGTACACAGTCATGGAGAACATGTAGAGAAAAAGAGAAGAGTTTTGCGCGGCAATACAATGTCATGCAGACATCGCTCCATGGTGGGTTCAATGGAAAACCCTCCCCACCCCTCTCTAGATTGTAATCCAAAGGAAGATATCTGTTCTGAGGCGGATTCAGACGCCGCTGACCACTCCTATTTACCCCCCAAGGTGTTTGCTCTACCTTGGCATGATGATGTTAGTCATATCATGCATATGTTGCCTTGCAGTGCCTACTTTTGACATCATATATGTCATCTGCTTAGTTTAGACATGTTCTGTCGCCACCTGCTTAGTTTCTATATCATATATGGGAATTATGCAGTCTCATGTCTTTTAGCCAGCCATAATATATGTGAAATGTGCAATGCCATCCTGTTTAACCAGGTATCATATATTTGAATGATATCTTGCCCATCCTTTTCTTCATTACATTTCCATTTGTCGACAATGTTTGTACATTAAACTACTCTTCATGTGAATCAGCCATTTGGGTGGGAGATTGGAAAATCTGGAGTGAAAACAAGGCCTTCAGAGCAGACAGTGATACCTGTCGAAGCAGATCTCTTGTTGGGTCCCGATAGCTCCTCAGAGATGGATTCAGAGACAGATGACCAGTCCTATTCCCCCACCGAGGTGCATGCTCTAACTTGGCACGACATTTTAACTATTCATCATATCTTTGAATTATGTTATGCTGTGCTATCTAGTTTAGATAGACATCATATATGTGAAATTATGTCATGCTATCCGTTTTAGTTAAACAATATACATGTCAACTGTTTCATGTCCTCTTTTTTCCACACTATCTATTGCAGCTGTCTCTCATACAATGTCTGTACATTCAACTATGTTTCCTGTTTATCAGCCGTTTGAATTGGAGCGGGTGATGCCAGCATCTAGCGGACTAAAAACACGGTCTTCAAATAAAACAGTGCTACCTCTTGGTGGAGACAGCGCCCCGGTTGTACATGCACGAGAACCAGCCCTACCACACATAACCCAAACTCTCGCAGATTGTACCCCTACTGCGATGGACAGAGAACCAGCTTCACCCAATCTAACCCCAACCCCAGCAGATAGTAACCCAGTCCCTGTTGACACAACACCATCTCCACCACAGAGCTCCCAAACAAGAGGAGTTAGTAAGGCAGCTCCAGTGCCCAAAGGGCCAGTACTACCACGATGAACCCCAACTCCACCAGTTAGTACACCTATTCCTGTGGAGGAAGCACAACCAGCTAGTCGTACTTTAGCATCTATCGCATTTGATGTTGTTAAATCGTATGTGCGTATCTTCCCATCTTGGAAATATTATACTGAAGATGAAGGAAAATGCCAGTTGCAGGTGTTTGTCCAGGAGTTATGTGTAAGAGCATCTCCAGCCGGCCCCCCAGGAAGCCTCCCCAAGGCACTTTTTGGACGCCGGCGGGCAAAAAATGCCACACTCGGGCCCCCAGAGACACGTTTTTCACCGGATTTCGCGAGATTTACGGCCGGCGCTACCACCCCAAACCTAGCCCCCTGGGGGGCAGCTGGGGACGCGGGCAGATGACTTTTGCATGCACCGGGCCACTCGTCAGCCCCTCTCTCTCCCCTCTCTCTCCTCTCTCCTCCCCTTTCTTTATTTTCTTTCTCCTCTCCTCTCCCTTTCCTTCCACACAGCGCGCATGGCCGGGGCAGGGCTCGCGGACCATCTCCTTCCTCCTTGCTTGGGCGCCATGGCCACCATCCTCGCAAGATCCAGCCCATCTCCTCCGCGTCCGCCGAGTGGGCATTCCAGCGGACCCGGTCGGCGCCGTCGCTCGCCGCCGAGTACGCGGGCGGCCCGCTCAAGCGCTGGTGGGACGGGCGCCATGCGCCAGGTCCAGAAGCCATGGCTGGTCGAGTTGCTCGACACGCCCGGCAGGCCGCGCTGGTCCTGCTCCTGCTGCGGCCCAGGGCGGAGCGCCTGGTCTCCGGCGAAGGGGATGGATTCCACGCTGCTGTCTGTGGCGGCGAGCAGCACCGTGGCGAGGGCAGCGAGCAGGAGGGCCGAGGGCGGAGGCGGCGAGCGGCAGGCGAGGCGAAGGCGGCCTGCCCTGCGGTGACGAGTGGATAAGTGCGTGGGGGCAACGAGTGGACATTTTCTCGTTCCCAGGGAAAAAATTCGCCGGCAGCCCCCCAGGCGGCGAAAAAATGCCTCCTGGGGGGCTCAACGGCTGGAGATGCTCTAAGTAATGTTACTCATGGCAATTACTTTGCTTTGTCCCATACATCCTAACTCCATGATGGTTATAATACAGCAAATTTTCCCATTTTTCTCTATAGAGAAGGACCGATTTGGAAACTCAGGATGAGGTAACCTGTGCTAATACCTCTGCTATCTTCAAGAATGCTTGGTGGCAGTATCGGAATTACTTGAAGAAAACGTACTTCACCGGCAAAGAAACTCATCAAATTCCCTTACGTTCTCCTGAGACACATTTACTGGACGATGACTGGGAACGCCTTGTTCTGTACTAGTCCCAAACCAAGAATGTGGTAAGGTCTATGAGCTCATTTTCTATTTTTAAGTACTATATTCTTGCGTCTTATTGTACTCTGTTCATGTAGAACAAGTGCCTAAACCTGAAGAACAACTGTTCTAATTTAAGATTCCATTGCTACCATAGTTCCAAAAAGCGCTAGGCGTTAATTGTGCGTTTTGCCACCGCCTTGCGCTTTACTGACCAAAGCGCATGCTTATGCGCAGTTATGCACAGATTAAGCATAGTTATGCGCAATGCGTTTCGCCAACGCCTAGAGCCTAGGCGCGCTTAAGCGCTCGCTTAGGCGCGCCTTTTTTAACTATGATTGCTATCGTGCATACTGCTTTGCTCTTGTATCACTGTATTTACTCATACAAACTTAATTTTAAATTGAAGGATCCAATCGAAACTCCAATGGCACAACAGGTATGTTCACGCATGTTTCTTTAACAGGCTTGCTCTTATCAATAGCTCTGTTGATTTCAATTTCAATTATGTATACAGTTGACTTCTCATATCCTGCACATTACTAGCATCACAACAAAGCAAATAGTGTTGTACATGTAGACCCGTGGTACCCATCTGAAATCTTGTTGTGCCGTGTAGTTTCCCACGCTTTGTATTCTTTCACTGCTGCTTTGTCTTGAACTGATATGACTTGAACCGTGTCTCTATTTTGATTTGGCAAGACAATGCAGTGACCATAGGACATAGATATATGTTTGTTTGATGCTTTTATTATGTACTACTACTTGGCAATAGAAGACTTGGTAGTTTAATCTTGTCCACCTTACTAATGAACTGGTTCACCGAAATGAGTTTCATATCCTAGTACATGCTAAACTGTTATGTGTCTATTTTTTATGT
Source organism: Triticum aestivum (assembly GCF_018294505.1). Taxonomy (NCBI): domain Eukaryota; kingdom Viridiplantae; phylum Streptophyta; class Magnoliopsida; order Poales; family Poaceae; genus Triticum; species Triticum aestivum. Next base: position 474,114,001 of record NC_057814.1, on the reverse strand, counting down.
GTCTTGGTTTAGTGTTGGAGTTACTGGCCACTACCGCTTGCACAAGCTATTCAAACTCACTGTCTGAATCAGTTTGGTTTCTTGAGTCTCAACTACAAGCTGAAAGACATCGATCAGCTGTGCTGCAACAAGAAGCGGAAGGACTGCGGAAGTCCCTGGAGCATTCAGATGCATACTTTATGGTGCAACAACAAGCGTTGGAGGATTTTAGCGCCAAACAGGACAAAGCTAATAAGCTTGCTAAGCTTATTGCCAGCATGGTGGATACCACGTTTCTTGAGCTCTTCTGAAGTTGTTTCAGTTATGCTCTTGTTTTGCTGCCGCGTTTATTTGCACTGGTGGCCAATTTGGACGGCCAGTGTATGTAATATGCTGCTTTGTTCCCTATGTTCGCACTGGTAGCGAACTTTGATGCCCAGTGGATGTAATATGTGTTATAGCGGTAATAGGCTAGCGTTAATTGCTTGCTTATTTATTTCCTTATTGTCTTGTTTAGTTGTTTGCTTGTAGTCACTGCAGTTCTTTTTCTGTGTTTTTCTAGTGGCACAATAACCTATCTTTGAAAACTAGGCCAAAATAATCATGGCAACACACAGACTGTTGTAACCATGGGCCTCCTGCGGGCCGTATGATCCATGGGCCTTCTACGGGCCGTAGGATCCATTGGCCTTCTATACGGGCCGTAGGATCCATGGGCCTTCTACGAGCCGTACGATTCATGGGCCTTTTACGGGCCGTAGGATCCATGGGCCTTCTACGGGGCGTATCATCATTTCGCCAATCATGGGCCGTACTATTCGTGGACAATAACGAGCCGTTAATAGGCCATATTTGATAACTCTATGAAAACAGCCCAACGGGTTTTTTTGACATGAAAACGACCCAACGTATTATCGGGCCACAAACGGGCTAACTGTAACCATGGGCTGAATTTGACCCACAAGCAGAAAATGACAGTAACGGGCCGTAAGTAAACGAGTGTGGAAATGAGCCCAAGAATAAATAGGCCCCGAGAAGGCCGAAAGATAACATGGGCTGGAAACGGCCCAACGGAATAATGGGCCGTTAATGGGTATAAAGTGATACACTGTTCATTACGGCCCAGTTTCACCACGTGCCGTTAATGGGTATAAAGTGATACACTGTTCATTACGGGCCAGTTTTACCACGGGCCGTTAATGGGCCGAGAGTAATAAGGGCCTCATATGGGCCAAAAGAAGTCATGGGCCATACATGGGCCGGAAGTTAAAACGGGCTGGAATTATATTGGACGGCCCAGATGACGCTACTGGGCCTAATTCGGATAGGCCATAAACGGACCCTGGGTTAGCGGGCTGTAAATGGGCTATATGCGAATAGGCCGTTCACAGGCTTGCCGTGGGCCGGCCCGCCACCTTTTGACCAAGTCAAACGGGCCTGCCTTTTCACAGGAATGGGCCTCTGTTGGGTCGTGCCATGTGTGGACTTATCATAGGCGCTTTGGGTCCAATGAGTGGATGACATCTGTCCCAACGTTGAGCCGACACGTGTTTCCTCCAGCCAATGATGATTTTACACGTGGAAAATCCCCATTGGTCGGGGCTGTTAACGGGTTATCGGATCCAAAATCGGACCCGCTAGCTTAACGGCGTATCGTTATGGTGGATGCCACGTGTCGGTCACCCTTGACAAAAGCACTTCTGTGACGCGATTTATCGTCATGGAAGTGGACACTTCCATGATGATAATTTTGGTAATGACATGGAACACTTCTACGACATCACAGGTATGACTATCTTGATTCTGTCATAAATTTGTCATGGATGTACATGCATGACAGAAAACATGACCTACTGTGACAAACATGTATCATCACAGAAGTGTATTTTTTTTGTAGTGGCAATACATGTGTAGTGGTAGTAATAATGGAGACGGTGTACTGTACTATCCGTCAGCGAGCGAGCGTTTGAATTACTGTTAATGTGCATTGTCCATGGCCTTGGCCACTTGGATCATGGGATGAGATCGACTGACTAGATGCTTATTTATTTGTGTTCTTACTTTAACTTTGTGGCAGGTTGCGAGTCGGATGCGCCATCGATGACGATGGCGAGTTTGGATTGGGAAGGGGGATGAAGAAGGTATAAAATCGTCAATATCGTCTGATGTGTGTGATGATCCTAATGGAACATGTTTGACTTGATTGGTGCTAACCTAATAAGATATGTGGTGGCGCGAGGTGGGGGCGGCAATGAGGTGGTTGTGCTGCATGAGGCAGTCAAGTCCGAGGCTGCACCGGGGAGGCGCGTGCGGTGCCTCCCCCAAGATCTCGTTGGAGGGACACATGGGTGGCAGCCACACCCAAGATCCCATTAGCATAATGTCATAACAATATATTTACACTGATTGTTGCGCAAAGTAGAAGGCTATGTTTGTAGTTATATTAGTTTATTTATTTCTATATACAATGACACGGTTTACTGTGTGTCCAAGAGGATGGAAAATAGATTTCCAAGTGTTATGCGACTCTCCGTTTAAAAGGATTAACTTCATCTATTGAGTCATCACTATTTGCTTTACAGAACTATTGTAGCCATAATATGAAAGTCCATCATGGAGTATATACAGAAATTGTGTTTCTTTTGCACTTAGCCATGATTTGATGGATCGAGGAATTTAGTGACATTAATTGCAATGAGGAATATCATATATCCATAAACATCGAATGTTTTTTTCCGAGTAGAACATGATCATGATGAACCAGTTAGAGTTTTAAAATGCCCATGGCAACGCATGGGCATTCTACTAGTTCACACATGTATTTAAGTTTCCAATCAATACAATTCTAGCATGAATAATAAACCTTTATCATGATTAAGGAAATATAATAATAACCATTTTATTATTGCCTCTAGGCCATCTCTCCATCACATCACCACTAACAAGTCTAGCAAACAAATGAGACCGTTGCAACACATTGATATCATTGAGAGTACCCGGCATACAAAAAATAATGCCAAATCCATAAATCGTCGGATGCTACGACCTCTAGCACAATTGTTGCATCACAAGGCTTGCCACAAAACTGCCCGTGCCATGCCTTTGGACAGTTTTTCCAAGTCCAATGCATGCAATCAACGCTTCCTAGCATGCCGGGCCAACCTCGCTTCTCATTTCCTGCCATCAACTTTTTCGTGTCTTCCTCGTTGGGTGCACGAACATAGACATGACCAAAGACATAGATGATCACTTTGGCGAACCTACGCACTGACTCAATTGTAGTATCGACATAGTCATCCGGAATGCCATATGAAATCACCCGCATAGCTGCGGAGATTTTTTGATATGCGCTAAAACCCAACAAGCTCGTGGCGTTTCTCCTTTGAGTAAAAAACCAAGAATTGGCCTCGCAAACTTGCACAATTTTTATGAAGAGGGATCAGTGCATTTTATACCTTCTCTGGAAGAGGTGCGGCGTATAGGTAGGATTGTCCGCGAAGTAGTCTTGCATCAACATCATGTTCCCGAGATGGTGGTTGCGAGGGATGCAAAGATGGCCGACGCTCGATCCTCGTCGTCTCTTACGGTTTTGATTCTTGACCTCCTTCATGGCTAAGACCGCCACCACCATCTGCTGCCGATTGTGCTTGAGCACCAACTCCACGCCCGAGTCGTTGGATGAGGACGAATCCTCGAGAAAAAATTACTTGCGAGGGCTCAAATCAATCTACAAAAAACCGCATCAGAGCTCGCAGCAACGGAATTTCACCTACGGTTGAGCTATAAGGGGCAAAAAAGGGGCTCGCCAGCTGCAGTCGAACTGGGGAGGCTCGGTAAATCCGGGACGGGCAACAACTCGGTGGCGGTCGATCCGGGGCGATGATGACCTAGGGGCGGCTCCGGTCAGCGGATCGGGGGCGCCGGTGAGTGGACCCGAGCGTAGTGTGGCCCGGCGGCGCGAATCCGCTGCCGGAAATGGCCGGAATCATAGGCGGATGGCTGGCGATGATGGTGGTGGGCGGCTGGGAGAGGGGATGTGGGGAACATGCGCGCTGAAATGTCCCTCTCGCCAATCGCTTTCGCGGGATACAGGGCACCGACGGGTAGGGGGGAAACCTGGGTATTCGTAGGTCGGAGGGGGCAATTTACTGCGCCCCTCAAAAAAATTAAGGGTCGGACGCATTTACTGTTTGTATTCGGGTTACATTTTCGCCCAAAACTATAAACTGATGGTTATTTTGCTGGTCGGGGCGATATGAGGGGTCTGCTAGAGATTCTCTTAGATCCTCGTCTAAACCTGAGCTCTCTCAGAGCTCAGAGCATATGGATTGTCCGATGCGTTTTCCTCTGTGATCCTGGCCGCCGGATCTCGGGCCAGATTGCTGTGGGCCATTTGATCTTCACCTGATCAACCTCAACCGTCAAATAAAATTCCAATTGCAACTAATTGTAAATATCATTGACCCCACTAGGGTATTTCCGTCATTTCTCGTCATGAGAGAGGATGCCATACCGGTGCATCCGCGTCGCCCTTCTCCCCTCCTCTCCTCTCCTCATTCTCATCTTTTTTTCTCCATTCACACCCCTTTGCTTCCCTAACCCTAGCTAGCTTTCGCCCGTACCCTCGCGCCGCTGCCTCTTTGCCTCCTCCCCTCCAGTCTCCCACCCTCCTTGCCCGGCCTCGGCCCCCCTCCTCCTCGCCTGCTGCTCGTCATCCCCCACCCTCTCCTTCTTACCCAAGCTGCCACATCCAGCCTCCACGCTTGCCGCTCCTCGCGCCCGAAACCCTAGCCCGCAGCGTGCATGGTGACCAAGCTCTGGGTTCGCAGGCTGGAGGTGTAGCACATGTTCCGGATCAAGGATGCGTTGGTCGGGACGAGAGTGGCAGCAACAAACGTCGGTGTTGTTCTGCTTCCTTGACCTCAAAGGGTGCAAGCTCCGGATCCGTCTTCCCCTTATTCCGCGAGCAGCCTTGGTGCCCGCCTTCGTCCCAGGAGCGGCTACCATGATGGCCCGTTGATCTCGTCTTCTCCTACCGATGCGGAGGACAAGCTGCGGCGAGCAGCAGAGGAGGCGTGTCGCTGCTACCTAGTCCAGGATAGTCTTCTTCGCACCACCACCACCACCGTCAGATGCAGTGAAGACCAGTAGCTCTAGGTGTCGTACGACCATGGCCCGATGAAACTAGGCATCTCCGGCGAGATCACTCCCATGCACTACTAGAAGCACCACGACGACAATTGCAACATCAATTTCTATGGCGGTGGTAAAGTGACGACCTTTCCTTCTGTTGGAAATATATACCATGGATGCATTAATATTTGTATTATTATATTTTCATATTCATAATTAGAGTGTTTATATTCAATGCTATAACTACTATGATCCTGGAATACGCGATTCAGTGGAAAACTCAAATGCACGTGTTGAATGATAAACAGTTAAATAAAAGATTCCTAGTCTTGCCTCTAGGACTAGCTCAAGTGCTGTTGGTGATCACGTTTTCCGGATCTTAGAATGTTGTTTAAGTGTTAAATGGTAGTCCTAAACCAACATTGAGATTAGGATGTCAGCGTTCTGGGAACCAGGGTACCCAGACTTGCCTGCCTGCGGCCCATGGCGTGGGTCCATCGACGGCCTGGTACGGCCCATCTACAAGACTGCTAAGACAAGACCCTCGCGAGGGGCCAAGCCTCGTGAGGCGGACGACGCCAAGACCTCCTGACGGAGCGGCCTTCCCTGGGCTGCTCCTGAGGAGCGGAGATTCCTATGCAGGTGCCCAACCTCATGAGGCTGCCGTGATGCAAGCCATGACGACCAAGGCCAGGCGGGCGCCAACGGGCGTAGAGGAGCCAGTTTCCTCTTTGGTGCTAAGGAGGCAAGCATAGGCGCAGGGTCCCGAGGAATCACGCAAAGGTTTCCATTCCCGTGCAACGAGGCCAAGACCGCCAGGACGACAAGACGGATGTCATCACGGAGCCCACCACAGCGTCACTACCAAAAGCTTTGCAGGCGAAGACCACTGATACGTCTCCAACGTATCTATATTTTTTGATTGTTCCATGCTGTTATATTATCAATCTTGGATGTTTTATAGTCATTTTATATCATTTTTGGTACTAACCTATTGACATAGTGCCAAGTGCCAGTTGCTGTTTTCTGCATGTTTTTTACATCGCAGGAAATCAATTTCAGACGGAGTCCAAATGCAACGGAACTTCATGGAGATTTTTTTTGACCAGAAGACACCTAATGGGCCAAGGCTGCACCTGGGGGGTGCTCTGAGGAGAGCACAACCCGCCAGGGCGCGCCAGGAGGCCCAAGCGCACCCTGGTGGGTTGTGCCCACCTCGGGTGCCCCCGGACCGCCTCTTTGCTCTATAAATACCCCAATATTCCAAAAACCCTAGGGGAGTCGACGAAAATCAATTCCAGCCACCGCAGAGTCCAGAACCACCAGATCCAATCTAGACACCATCACCGATGGGGTTCACCACCTCGATTGGTGCCTCTCCGATGATGCATGAGTAGTTCTTTGTAGACCTTTGGGTCCGTAGTTAGTAGCTATATGGCTTCCTCTCTCTCACTGAATTCTCAATAGAATGGTCTCTTGGAGATCCATATGATGTAACTCTTTTTGCGGTGTGTTTGTTGGGATCTGATGAACTTTGAGTGTATGATAAGTATATCTTTTTATATCCATGAAAGTATTTGAGTTTCTTTGATCTCTTTTATGAATGATCTCTTATAGCCTTGTATTTCTTCTCCGATATTTGGGTTTTGTTTGGCCAACTTGATCTATTTATCTTGCAATGGGAAGAGGTGCTTTGTAGTGGGTTTAATCTTCGGTGCTTGATCCCAGTGATAGAAGGGGAACCGACACGTATGTATCGTTGCTACTAAGGATAAAATGATGGGGTCTATCTCTACATAGATAGATCTTGTCTACATCATGTCATCATTCTTATTGCATTACTTCGTTTCTCCATGAACTTAATACACTAGATGCATGCTGGATAGCGGTCGATGTGTGGAGTAATAGTAGTAGATGCAGGCAGGAGTTGGTCTACTAATCTTGGCGTGATGCCTATATAATGATCATTGCCGGATATCGTCATGTTTATTTGAAGTTCTATCAATTTCCCAACAGTAATTTGTTCACCCACCGTTTGCTATTTTTCTCAAGAGAAGCCACTAGTGAAACCTACGGCCCCCGGGTCTCTTTCTCATATATTTGCCTTTGCGATCCACTTTTCCTTTGCTTTTATTTTCAGATCTATTAAACCAAAAATACAAAAATACCTTGCTGCATTTTATTTTATTTGCGATCTATTTATTCAAATCTATTACAACTTTTTCCCGTCCATGCACCAATTTCTGGCGCCGTTACCTAAAAGGGGTTGACAACCCCTTTAACACATCGGGTTGCGAGTGGTTGTTATTTGTGTGCAGGGGCTGTTTATGTTGTGTTGCTTCGTTTTCCTACTGGTTCGATAACCTTGGTTTCATCACTGAGGGAAATACCTACCATCGCTGTGCTGCATCATCCCTTCCTCTTTGGGGAAATACCAATGCAGTCCTAGCAGACATCAACCACCTTTCGTCAGGATAAGATGTACTACTTGTCCTCTTTCAAATTGGCCACTGTGGGATCCCTTCCTGCCTACGTTTTGGGGAAAGAGGACCATGGCCACTATAAGTATAGGTTAGCCACCATCGAAGAGGGGGTCGACTCATTCCCTCAGCAGAGCGGACTCTCGCGAGGTTGTTCTTCCTTTGTACTAGTTCATCCTTAGCCCCTCGTGAGGCAAATCCACCACAAAGCAGGAGTAGGGTCTTACACCGCAAGGTGGCCCGAACCTAGCTAAACTGCCAAGTCCTTTCTCTCCCTTGTTCATTGAGCTAGATCATGGGGCGACAGATTGGTTGGCTGGAGAGGTTGAGTTCTTCACACACGCCCTAGAGTTCGAACCTTTCTTGGGTCCGTGGAGCCCTGAATACGACATTTGGTGCTATGTAGGGGCGCGTCGAAGCCTCTCTTCCACCGTTTCCTCCGCCACTATCCGCCGTTCCTATGACTGATGCTCACCGTGTCCGTGCCGAGGGTCGGGCCGCTCGGGTTTCCCAGAAGGCACCCATGGGAAACGACGTCCCTCGCCGCTCTGCCTCCCCGGTGGCTAACGCCACCACTGACCTGCTGCCCGTGAACAACAGAACTCGTCGCTGCCACCGTCCATGCGGCACAAGGGCCGCACCGCGACTCCATCACCCACTCCGGTCATGGCGTCGTCTTCTCACGCTCATCGCGGGCCGGTGAACGCGCAGGCTGTGCTGCTCATGGTGCGCGAGCTTCTACGCTACCGTCCGGCCTACGACCTCTCTGACGACTGGCTCGCCCGCATCGCCGAGCTCGTCAACGCTGCTGGTGAAGCCCCTGCACCGCCCCGCTCGCCTCGTCCTCCGCCGTCCTTGGCGGGCGACGTGGCTCACGGGGCGCCTCCTCCTCCACCTCTGCACGGCGTGGACCCCGAGACAAGGCGTGAGGCACCCCAGCACAACCCGCTGTGCAGGGCACCGATGCGTGATGAAGAAAGCTGCTGGGTGGTGCAGCGGCCCCAGGGAGAAGCGTGTGCGCTTCCAGCACCGCCACGTCAAGACCGCGTGCCACCAGAGGCAGCGGCGCTCGAGCATCAAGATCAGGCTTCTCCCCTGCGGCTGGCCCCTGTGAGTGCGGCAGGTTGTCGTGCTTTCACCCCGGAGCTGCACTGCATCATCTGGCCCGGCAAGTTCAAGCGGGATCTGCCTCCACGCTACGAGGGCAACCCTGACCCCGCTGAGTTCCTCCAGCACTACAAGCTGAGCATCGAGGTGGTGAACGGCAACGAGAAGGTCATGGCGAACTGGTTCCTGCTACTTCTTGAGCTTGTGTTGATTTTTCCCTTGAAGAGGAAAGGGTGATGCAGCAAAGTAGAGATAAGTATTTCCCTCAGTTTGAGAACCAAGGTATCAATCCAGTAGGAGAAAACACACAAGTCACTGAATACCTACACAAACAATCAAACAACTTGCACCCAACAGAATAAAGGGGTTGTCAATCCCTTCACGGTTACTTGCAAAGGTGTGATCTGATAGAGATAGATAAAAGGTAAAGTAAATATTTTGGTATTTTTGGTTTATAGATCGGAAAGTAAAAGATTGCAAAATAGTAGATCGAAAACTTATATGATGGAAAGTAGACCCGGGGGCCATAGGTTTCACTAGAGGCTTCCCTTAAGATAGAAAATAATACGGTGGGTGAACAAATTACTGCCGAGCAATTGATAGAAAAGCACAAAGTTATGATGATATCTAAGGCAATGATCATGAATATAGGCATCACGTCCGTGTCAAGTAGACCGAAACGATTCTGCATCTACTACTATTACTCCCCACATCGACCGCTATCCAGCATGCATCAAGAGTATTAAGTTCATAAAGAATGGAGTAACGCATTAAGCAAGATGACATGATGTAGAGGAATTAACTCAAGCAATATGATGAAAACCCATCTTTTTATCCTTGATGGCAACAATACAATACGTGCCTTGCTGCCCCTACTATCACTGGGAAAGACACCACAAGATTGAACCCAAAGCTAAGCACATCTCCCATTGCAAGAAAAACCAATCTAGTTGGCAAAACCAAACCGATAATTCGAAGAGAATTACAAAGATATCAAATCATGCAAATAAGAATTCAGAGAAGATTCAAATAATATTCATAGATAAGCTGATCATAAATCCACAATTCATCGAATCTCGGCAAACACACCACAAAAAAGTATTACATCTAATAGATCTCCAAGAACATCGAGGAGAACATGGTATTGAGAATCAAAGAGAGAGAAGAAGCCATCTAGCTACTAGCTATGGACCCGTAGGTCTATGGTAAACTACTCACGCTTCATCGCAAGGGCAATAGAGTTGATGTAGAAGCCCTCCATGATCGAATCCCCCTCTGGCAGGGTGCCGGAAAAGGTCCCTAGATGGGATCTCACAGGTACAGAAGGTTGCGGCGGTGGAAGAGTGTTTTCGTGGATGGTCTGTTCGTTTGGGGACATATGAGTATATATAGGCGAAAGAATTAGGTTAGGAGGTGCACGAGAGGCCCACAAGGGTGGGGGCGTACCCTACCCCCTGGGCGCGCCCACCATCCTTGTGGCCGCCTCGTGGCTCTTCCGACTTCATCTCCAAGTCTCCTAGTTGTCTTGTTGTCCAAGATAAATCATCGCGAAGGTTTGATTCGGTTTGGACTCCGTTTGGTATTCCTTTTCTGCGAAACTCAAAAACAGGGGGAAAACAGGAACTAGCACTGGGCTCTAGGTTAATAGGTTAGTCCCAAAAATAATATAAAATAGCATATTAATGCATATAAAACATCCAAAACAGATAATATAATAGCATGGAACAATAAAAAATTATAGATATGTTGGAGACGTATCAAGCATCCGCAAGCTTAATTCCTGCTTGTCCTGGAGTAGGTAAATGATAAAAACAATTTTTTTACGTGGAATGCTACCTAACATATTTATCCATGTAATTTCTTTATTGTGGCATGAATGTTCAGATCCATATGATTCAAAAAAAATTTTAATATTGACATAAAAACAATAATACTTCAAGCATACTAACAAGGCAATTATGTTTTCTCAAAATAACATGGCCAAGGAAAGCTTATCCCTACAAAATCATATAGTCTGGCTATCCTCCATCTTCATCGCACAAGATATTCGAATCATGCACAACCCCGATGAATGCCAAGCAATTGTTTCATACTTTTGATGTTCTCAAACCTTTTAAACTTTCACGCAATACATGATCGTGAGCCATGGATATAGCACTATAGGTGGAATAGAAGGTGGTTGTGGAGAGGACAAAAAGAAGGAGATATTCTGACATCAACTAGGCGTACCAACGGGCTATGGAGATGCCCATCAATAGATATCAATGTGAGTGAGTATGGATTGCCATGCAACGCATGCACTAGAGCTATAAGTTTATGAAAGCTCAAAAATTAACTAAGTGGGTGTGCATCCAACTATCTTGCTCACGAAGACCTAGTGCAATTTGAGGAAGCCCATCATTGGAATATACAAGCCAAGTTCTATAATGAAAAATTCCCACTAGTATATGAAAGTGACAATATAGGAGACTCTCTATCATGAAGATCATGGTGCTACTTTGAAGCACAAGTGTGGTAAAAGGATAGTAACATTGCCCCTTCTCTCTTTTATCTCATTTTTTATTTTTTATTTGGGCCTTCTCTCATTTTTTTGGCCCCTTTTTTTCATTCGGAGTCTCATCCCGACTTGTGGGCGAATCATAGTATCCATCATCCTTTCCTCACATGGGACAATGCTCTAATAATGAAGATCATCACACTTTTATTTACTTACAACTCAAGAATTACAAGTCGATGCTTAGAACAAAATATGACTCTATATGAATGCCTCCGTGGTCTACCGGGATGTGCAATGAATCAAGAGTGACATGTATGAAAGAATTATGAACGGTGGCTTTGCCACAAATACGACTGTCGGTGTGAAAACCGGCTGATCTCGGGTAGGGGGTCCTGAACTATGCGTCTGAGGATCGAAGGTAATAGGAGGTAGGGGACTTGATGTTATCCAGGGCCCTCTTAATGGAAGTAATACCCTACTTCCTGCTTGATTGACTTTGATGAGTATAGGGGTTACAAGAGTTGATCTACCTCGAGATCGTAATGGATAAACCCTACATGTCTAGCTTGTATGATTGTGATTACCTCTATGAACTAATCCCTCCAGTTTATATAGACACTGGAGAGGGCCAAGGTTGTACAAAGTCAGTTTACAGAGAAAGGAAACCATACGACTAGCCTCCAAGCTTGCTATCCATGCCAAGGAGAGCCCCATCCGGACACGGGGAAAGGCCTTCTATGTTGTATCTTCACGGCCCATTAGTCCGGCCCATGTCACATAGCCCAACCATCCGAGGACCCCTTAATCCAGGACTCCCTCATTAGCCCCCAAACATGCCTTCAATGATGATGTAGTATCCGGCTTTGTGTCTTCGGCTTTGCAAGGCGGTTTCCCCATTGTACTTCGAATTGACGATAGTTCGGTTGTTCGTTAAATACCATTTCCCCGCTGCCTTCGCCTCGGCTTCCGCGTGTCAAATGAATGTGAACAGTTTCGGTGTTTTTACAAATAACCCCTCGGCCAGGCGGGAAAGGCGCCTATATAAAGAGATTGGATCTCAGAGACCATTCCCCACCACGCGGAAATCCTTAGAGCTTACCATAGGAAATCGCCCAAACATGGTCAGCGTTCCTAGCTCCTCCTCGCGCCCCAACGGCCTCCAAAAGGGAGATTGGAAAAGTTGTTCGATATCCCATGCCCATCTGAGCAAACTTCAGACGCAGGGGTACCTTCCTCCCGCGGATCTAGTCTCCGCTCGGGCTGGGTTAACTTCCATCAATGGCGAAGCCTTGGCGGAGAATTTCCATAATCCTTGTAAAGAGGAGTGGGTGTGCTTTGTTTCCTTCCTCTTGAGAGGCATAGGATTTCCTATTCATCCTTTCCTCAGAGGTCTACTGGAGTATTACAGCCTTCAACTGCACAACCTGACGTCGGGCTCCATCCTGCATATCGCGGGCTTCGTTGCTCTTTGCGAGTTGTTCCTGGGCTGCGAGGCCATTTTGAGCTATGGCGGAAAATTTTCTACCTCCTCCCCCGCTCCCAAAAGGGATCTATATTCGAGGTGGGCGGTGCCGAAGTATGGTGCATAGCTGGGACTGGATACCTGTCCAGCACTCCGAAGAAGGCATCCAAAGAGTGGCCCTCAGAGTGGTTTTATATTGAAGAAGTCATTCTTCCGGACCCAATCCAGCACGGTCTTCCCAAATTATCCAGCGCTGCTTTAAAGAAGCGCGCCAGCTGGCGTCCCCGAAGCCTCAAAGAAGAAGACAGTGCAGAGGTTTCGAGACTAGCAAGCAAGATCAGAGTACTTGCCAACTTCGGGCTGTCTATAATTGAGGTAATAGCAATTTCCATAACCTGATGCGTTTAGCCGCTCCAATCTAGAGGTCTCCCCATGTAGAATTATAATGGGGAGGACGATGCGTCACGTTGTCTATGCAAAGGTACAAATAATTTTGCCGCCCTGGCCGCCATCTTAGCCGATCTGTACAAAGGGGAGAAGGAAGACTTCGCTCGTTTAACATGTCGGGAAGGCTTTTCCATGTACAACCCCATCCCCTGGGTGAGTTTTTCAATTATTGGCTTTACTGATCATTTCTCCAGAGTCTATGCTAGTCGAATTTAATCCGGCTGCTTATTGACAGGAAAGGAGAAAGATCGTCGAGGGGATCTACAGCCCCGCTCTGCAGCCAGAGGACCATATTCGGGACTTAGATCCCGGATATGAAGAAGATCCGGACATATTTATAGAGCTTAAGGAGGGAGTTTTTTATCAGGCGAGTTATGACGACACGGAAGTAGCCATTACAGCCGATTACCCCGGCCTTCTCCCTTCCTCCCATGTAAGTACCCAGGAGACGTCTCCTCCAAAAGAGATTTCCCATTGAGCCTCACCCACCGCACTATCTCATGCTCCGAAGGGGCGACGCTCGTCTTGCTGAGCTGTATCAAGGGTGTCTTCTAAGAAGGCGATACCTGCGCGGGGCGAGTCTTTGAAAAGAAAGGCCAACGGTGATCCCGCTGAGCCCTCGCCGTCACCAAAGAGGTATAGTTTTTAACGCGCACCCGATGGACAGATCGAATCATGACATTTTTCGTTGGGCCATCTCGCAGGAAGAGCATACACCGGACTATATCCGGGGACCTCGCCAGCCGTGCATCGACCAACCTGGCCCGGACCCCGCCATAAGGACTAGGGTCGATACGGGTAAAATGCCGGATTGTCATCTTCAAGAGGATTCGAATAATGTATCCATCACCAATTCCGAAGTGGAGAGCGCGATGAATCATCATTGGCAGAAATAGGCCATACGCAATCCCAGTTTTACCGTAGAGGCGTTCCATGCCCTCAACTCTGCGGATGCATACATCCGAGCTGCTCGGGATGGACTTTCCGGAGCCACACACCAACTTTCAAAGGATATATGGGTAAGAGCTTTTCGTAAATTCAATACTCATGTGCCAGAAGCCCCCGAGACTTGAAGCAGTTTGGCCCAACTGATTTAAGGGTCGTTATATTATCAGGTACTCATGGAGAAAAACAACATGCTATCCAAGGAGCTTGAAGAATGCCGGACCAAGCTAACTGTTGTCATCGCCGAACTTGCGAAGTCCAAGGAGGCACCAAATGGTAAGCATAATAGTGTCCGGAAAATACGATCCTGTGCTGACAATGATTTTTGAATATTCATTGTTTTATTCACGGCAGCAGGATCGACAGATCAATTGGAAGAGAGGCTAAAGGCCGCTCAGGTGCACAAACAACATGCCGAAGGGCAAGAAGCTGCGGGTCAACATGTGTTAACACAGACCATTAATGAAAAGAACAAACTACAGGATGCCAACATCAAGCAAGCCGAGGAGCTAAAGGACATAAGAGCCCAACTGTCGGACACTTTGAAGGAGAACTGAAAGCTGAAAGGCGGCATATTTAGTATGTCCCCAAACCTTACTTTCATAAGATCCCTTGATGGAAATTTTTTACGAGATTTGTTCCTGTAGGTTTGTTAACTGGGCGGCCTGAAGGAGAAGTGTCCGGATTTCAAGGCGACTTGCTGCAAGAGTTATCCAAAGTGCACAAGCGAGCTCGGAAAGCAATGAGGAATATGGCTAAGGCTTTATGGCCATCCGATTCTCCTCCGGGACTAATGGGGGAGCTCGTGGAGCTATTCAAAGGTGTTCGTCTTTGTTTTGAGCCGTGGAAGGCATCAGCATGTCGAGAGGGTACCCGAGAGGCCTGGGCCATGGTGAAAACACGGTATACCGGACTTGATTCGAATCATATGGCCCGAGTCGGACCTCGGGGACCGGACGGACAAGAAATTCCGGTTAGCTTGGTGTATGATTAAGTAAAGACAGCCGCCAAATTTTCACAGCAGGACTGTAAACTAGATAGCCTGATAGATGACATAGATAAAGAGTAGGCGTGCGATTTTACGTGACAATACACTTTATCAGCAAACTTACCTCCGGTCGAATTGTAAAAGATTGTCATGGTAGACTTTCCGCTTCAGCCTCCGATACCCAGGGGTGGAGTCTTTCCGAATACTATGCCGGTGGAAAACACCAAGTACGTTCGGGAACTAGGCGATCCGGTCATAATGCTTGAACAGACAAGCTGTATTCGGGGAGTTATGTTATATTACTTTTAATGTAAGAAACATCTTCCAGGAAGAATAGTTTCGTTAAGGCTTCCTCTTCCTGGGTCGGCATGCGTTTATGCATGACTAAGCTGTGATGCAAAATAATCATGAGAGTCTGTGTATTTTCAGTAGTTTATATTGCTACGAAGGCAGTTCGTCGTTTGTCCGCCGACCAATTATTCCCTGAAGAACGCTAGCTTTTGGCTTCACCCGTCTGAGGTACATGTCCGGATGACCCGGTTGTAACAATCACAGAGGTGCTCCCTTTATGCCCTAGCCGGACAAGCGAGAACGTAGGGCGTACGCACAGGAGCCAGGCAACCCAGCTTGGCAGAAACTTAAGTCATAGAGGTGCATATAATGGCGAAGATAGGACATGTATGAGTAAACAATACCCAAATATATGGTGAGCTTTATGCTTGAAATAATAATAGGCTTCTATTGAAGGAAGCCCCCAGTTATGGTGGGGTGTGTACATTTAAGGATGTGTACCCCTCAAGTGTGCGGCTTACCCGAACACACGCTAGAAGTCGCAAAAAAATGAAAAGAAAAAGGGAAAAAAGAAAAAAGGAGAAAAAGGTAATGAACAATGTGTCCGGACTTAGGCGTAGAATCTTCGGAGTCTGGCAACGTTCCATGGGTTCGGCTCCAAGCGATTGTCCGATGCATTGCGAAGGCGATAGGCCCCTTGTCGATGTCAAAACCGGCGGATCTCGGGTAGGGGGTCCCGAACTGTGCGTCTAAGGCGGATGGTAATAGGAGGCGGGGGACACAATGTTTACCTAGGTTCGGGCCCTCTCGATGGAGGTAATACCCTACTTCCTGCTTGATTGATCTTGATGATATGAGTATTACAAGAGTTGATCTACCATGAGATCGTAGAGGCTAAACCCTAGAAGCTAGCCTATGGTATGATTGTTGTTGTCCTACGGACTAAACCCTTCGGTTTATATAGACACCGGAGGGGGCTAGGGTTACACAGAGTCGGTTACAAGGGAGGAGATCTACATATCCGTATTGCCAAGCTTGCCTTCCATGCCAAGGAGAGTCCCATCCGGACACGGGACGAAGTCTTGAGTCTTGTATCTTCATAGTCCAACAGTCCGGCCAAAGGATATAGTCCGGCTGTCCGAGGACCCCCTAATCCAGGACTCCCTCAGTAGCCCCCGAACCAGGCTTCAATGGCGATGAGTCCGGCGCGCAGATTGTCTTCGGCATTGCAAGGCGGGTTCTTCTCCAAATTCTGGATACCTGTTGAGTAGTGTCCGTCTTCCCATAAATGTTGCACTCCTTGGCTTCCGCGCCTAATAATGGCTATCTTCCACGTGTCGAGCAAATGCGTGAAGCCGGGGCATTTTTACATTTGCCACCCTAGCCATGTGGGTAAATCGCCTATTAAAGAGACGGGGATTCTCAGATCCAGATCACACCATCCTCCCACAGTGAGTATCCATCGGAGCGCGCCCGGAAAAAATCCATCCCATCGTGGCTGGCCATCGCAGCCCCTCCTCTCGCTCCCATAGCCTAAGCCCGGCAATTGGAAGAAGTGTTCCGTCCCGCACAGTCAATTAGTAGAGTTACAGACCCAGGGATTTCTCCCTCCAGCGTATATGGTCCCCGTTCGAGCCGGGCTCGCCACCTACAATGGCGGGGAGCAAGCGAAGAGCTTTCCCGACCCATCCAAAGGGGAGCGGGTATGCCTTGTCCCTTACTTATTAAGAGGGCTTGGATTTCCAATTCTTCCATTCCTCCGCGGGCTCCTGGAGTTCTACGGCCTCCAGCTGCACAATTTTACTCCCGCCTCCATATTACACATCGCTGGCTATGTCGCCTTTTGCGAGCTGTTTCTGGGCTATGGAGCTCATTTCGAGCTATGGAAGAGGCTGTTCTACCTCGTACCCCGTACACAAGAAGGGTCGAGATATCAAGTGGGCGGAGCTGAGATATGGCGCATCGCCGGGACCGGATATATGTCCGGTACTCCGAAGAAGACGCCCAAAGATTGGCCTTCGGAGTGGTTTTATATGGAGGACGTCCTCCTTCCGGACCCTGTTCGGATGGGCCTTCCTAAGTTTAATAACACTCCCTTGAAGAAACGCCACAGCTGGCGCCCTCGGAGCCCCCAGGAGGAAGATAACAGAGAGGTCCTTTACCTGATGGGCCGGATACAAACGCTGGCCAAATCAGGATAGACAATAGTCGAGGTTATGTCCATATGTATAATGCGGGGGGTGCAGCCACTTCAATATCGCGGACACCCTATGTGGCACTTCAATGGAGAAGACGATGCCACCCGCTGCGGTCGTAAAGGTCCGGACTCCGTCGCTGCTCTAGAGAAAATACTGTCCGGTTTATACAAAGGAGAGGAAGAGGAGTTCATCCATATCAAGCCACAGGATGGGTTCTCCATGTACAACCCCCCAAGCTTGGTGAGCTGCTACTTTTTACTCCAGACCTTCCCGCATTCTTTGTCATGAATATTTACCTTGCTATTTCATAGTAGGAGCTGCGAAAAGCTGTGAGGGAGGTCCACAGCCCGCCTCCACAACCAGAGGACCCTGACCGGGCCCTCGACCCCGGACTCGAAGAGGATCTGGACATAGTTGTGGAGCTGATTGACAGGACGTTCTATCAATTAGGCTGCGATGATGCCATGGTGGCCATCATAGCCGATTATCCTAGACTACTCCCTGCGTCGCATGTAAGTAAAATCGGAGTCCCAACTTCCGAGAAGGATCCCCTTTTCTGCACTTCACCTATTGCACACATATGGCGTCTTACAGGGAAGGCCCTCAGGACACCATGCCGAACCCGCAGTGACTCACCAACAAGGGGCACCGAAGCCGGGTAGGCTTAAAAGGAAGGCGGTCAGGACTGAGATGCCGTTGCAGAGGTATGAAACAAAACCCCGCTCCGTGGTTGTCGTCTTTTAAAATATAATAACTTCCATGTTTCCTAGTAGGAAAAACACTCGCCGGACTATATCCGGAAAGGCTGCCGGTCACGCCTCCACCAGTCGGGCTCCAGAGCCGGACATAGAGGCGGACACTAACATGGGGCGAACGCCGGATGTTCCTCCTACAGAGGATGCGGATAGGCTATCCGCTACAAATTACGAAGTGGAGAGCGCTATGAATCACAAGCGTCGCCGGGCCGTACTCCGTGACGCTTGTTTCTCCCAAGAGGCGTTTGATGCCTTCAACTCAGGAGACGCGTACATCCGAGCTGCTCAAAATGGTCTTGCCAGAGCCACGGACCAGTATGTAAAGGATATACGGGTAAGAAAATCTGATAATTATATATATCAGTAGCCCCTGAGACTTGAAACAGTTGACACAACTGATTTAAGGATCATTATTTGTGCAGGTTCTTACAGAGAAGAATACCCAATTATCTCAAGAGCTGGAAGAGTGCAAAGCCCAGCTACGGGCCGCAGTGGCCGCGCTGAAGGAGTCCGAGAAGGCCCCCTCTGGTAACACTTGTCTCTATTGCAAAGAATGAGAAGTACCAGATAGTATGCGGCATGCATGCAAATCTAACAATAGATTCTGCAGATGACTCCGGAGTGAATCCGGAGGTCGTGATAGGGAATGAGCCGCATGCCCAACGACAGCTAAAGGCTGGTGAGCGCGTGCTTAAAAAGGTTAGGCAGGAGAAAAACAATCTCCAAGATGCCAATATCCAGCTGGGCGTGGAACTGAAAGATGTTCGGGCCCAGCTTGTTGACTCCGTAAAGGAGAATAAGAGGCTTCGACACGGCATTTTCAGTAAGTGCTTGAACGAACTTTTAAAGAGTTCGGCGAAGAAACCGGCTAACAGAGTTACATCTGCAGGTATGCTGACGGGTCGTCCCGAGGAGGAGATGCCCGGGTCTGCGGTGATCTTCTGCTAGAGCTCTCACAACTGCACGAACAAGTTCGGCAGGTGATGCAGGGCATTGCCCAAGCCTTGTGGCCATCCGTCTCCCGGAGCTTGTAGAGAAGCTCCAGGGAGCGCGGCGGCGCATCCGATTATGGAAGATATCAGCATGCCGACAAGGTGCGAGGGAAGCCTGGGCCATGGTGAAGACGCGGTATACCAAGGCTGACCGTAACCACATGGCCGAGGTCGGACCTGTGTGGCCTGATGGGAAAGAGATCCCCGTCAGTTTTGTGTATGACCAAGTAGAATTAGCCGCAAAGTATTCCCAACAGGATTGTAGGCTAGACAGCCTGTTGGATGGTATAGAAGAAGACTTTAGTCAGTCTAAGTGAGTGTGTACTTCAAGTGACATATATTGTCCCTAGCCGGATTGTAAATCATTTGTCATGGCGGGCCTTTTCGCTTCGACCTCTGGACCCGATAGTCAGGAGTGTATCCGAATACCCGCTCAGTTGTGTAAAAACCGGGGTACGCGTGGACACCAGGCGTAGGGGTCATAAGTGCTTGAACAGACAAGTACCCAACTAGCTATGTTATATTACATGGATAGTAAGAAACATCTTCTAGGTAGAATAGTTCCGTTAAGGGTTCCTTTCCCTGGGTACGCATGCCCTAATGTGCATGTCCGAACTGCGAAAAGAGACGCAGGCTATAAACATCTGGGGGCATGTATTAAAATAAATAAAAGTCATCTTTTGTTCATCGACCGAGTATTCCCTTAAGAATGCTAGCTTTCGGCTTCACCCAGTCTGAGGTACACATCCGGCTGACCCGGCAGAAACAATCGCAGAGGTGCTCCCCTTATGCCCTAGCCGAATTAACGGGAACGTAGGGCATAAACACAAGAGCCAGGCAACCCAGCTTGGCCAAAACTTAAGTCATATTGATGCATATAATGGCGAAAAAGGTACATGTCGAAGAATAACACATGTGTGGGGCATAGAGCCCGGAAAATAGTAATATTAAGCTTCTGTATAAGAAGCCCCCAGGTATAATGAGCGCGGTTAGCGCGTCAAGATTGTGTAGTCAAGACACAATTTAGCCTTTTAAGGCCTTGAGGAAAAAGGAAAAAAGAAAGAGATAAAAGACAGATAACGGATATGTAAAAAATTGACGGAGGTAAGGAGACGAACGTAGAGTCCGGCACTAGGCGTAGAACCTTCGGAGTCTGGCTGCGTTCCATGGGTTTGGCTCGAGTCGATTGTCCGATGCATCCCGTAGACGGTATGCTCCACCAGTCAGAACTTGGTCAATAATGAAGGGACCTTCCCATTTGGGCTTGAGCTTGTTCTTTTTCTTCTCTGGTAGGCGTAGAACGAGTTCGCCAACGTTATAGGTTTTGGCCCGTACTTCTCTGCTTTGATACCTTCGAGCCTGTTGCTGATAGAATGCGGAACGGGCTTTTACCACATCGCGCTCCTCCTCCAGGGCGTCCAAACTGTCCTGCCGATCAAGCTCGGCCTCTTTCTCTGCATACATGCGCACTCGAGGTGCGTCATGAATTATGTCGCAGGGCAGTACGCCTCTGCGCCGTACACCATAAACAACGGTGTGTATCCGGTAGTGCGATTCGGCGTGGTCCGCAGCCCCCATAGTATGGAGTCGAGCTCCTCTACCCACTAGGTGTTTGATTCCTTTAAGGACCGCACTAATCTGGGTTTGATGCCGCTCATTATAAGACCATTTGCTCGCTCGACTTGACCCTTAGTTTGCGGGTGATAGACAGAAGCATAATCGAGCTTGATGCCCATGTTGCTGCACCAAAGTTTTACCTCGTCGGCTGTAAAGTTCGAGCCGTTATCGGTGATGATGCTGTGGGGGACGCCATAACGGTGTACAACCCCAGATATGAAGTCTATCACTGGTCCGGATTCAGCCGTTTTAACTGGTTTGGCTTCTATCCATTTGGTGAATTTATCCACCATGACCAATAAGTATTTTTTTTCTTATGGCTTCCCCCTTTGAGGGGTCCGACCATATCAAGCCCCCAGACCGCAAAGGGCCAAGTAATGGGGATTGTTTGGAGATCGGTAGGCGGTATATGGCTTTGGTTTGCAAAAAGCTGGCAACCGACGCAACATTGGACAAGGTCCTGTGTGTCTGCTCGGGCCGTCGGCCAGTAGAAACCTGTACGGAAGGCCTTGCTTACAAGGGCCCGAGCTGCGGCGTGGTGGCCGCCAAGTCCAGCATGAATTTCTGCCAAAAGTTTCCGCCCTTCCTCTTCGGAGATGCACCTTTGAAGGACTCCGGTAGTGCTTTTCTTATAAAGCTCTCCCTCGTGGACCTTGTAGGCTTTAGACCGCCGCACAATGCAACGTGCCTCGTTTGGATCCTCAGGTAGTTCCTGCCTAGTTAGGTAGTCCAGGAAGGGTTCTATCCACGGGGCAATGACATCCATAATCACGTGGGTGGAAGGTGTTATTTCGGTGGTGGAGCCTCCGATTACGTCAGAGTGTTCGATATATGGTGTTGTGGCCAAGTCTGGACTGTTCTTGCCGGTCTCTCCTTCCCATACCACGGATGGCTTAAACAGCCTTTCCAAGAAGATATTGGGTGGGACAAGGTCGCAGTTAGCGCCGATGCGGGCGAGGATGTCTGCCGCTTGATTGTTTTCTCGGACCACATGGTGGAATTCGAGCCCCTCGAACCGAGCTGACATTTTGAGGACGGCGTTGCGATAAGCCGCCATTTTTGGATCTTTGGCGTCGAAATCTCCATTTATTTGAGATATCGCGAGGTTCGAGTCCCCACGCACCTCCAGGCGTTGAATGCCCATGGAGACTGCCATCCGGAGACCATGTAACAAGGCCTCATATTCTGCTGCGTTGTTGGAGTCTGTGTATAGTATTTGGAGTACATATTGGACTGTATCTCCGGTGGGGGATGTCAGGACGACGCCAGCCCCCAAACCAGCCAACATTTTAGAGCCGTCAAAGTGCATAATCCAATTGGAGTATGCGTCGTACTCTTTAGGGAGTTCAGCTTCTGTCCATTCGGCGACAAAATCAGCCAGTACTTGTGACTTAATGGCTCGCCATGGTTTGTATATTATGTCGAACTGGAGGAGCTCAATAGCCCATTTGGCAATCCGGCCGGTGGCATCGTGGTTGTTTATTATGTCGTTGAGTGGTACTTCAGAGGCCACCGTGATTGAACACTCTTGAAAGTAGTGTCGTAGTTTCCGGGATGCCATGAAGACCGCGTATGCTATCTTTTGATAATGTGGGTACTGTGATTTGCATGGAGGGAGGACAGTGGATACGTAGTATACCGGCTTTTGAAGTGGTAACTTATGTCCGTTTGTCTCTCATTCGACGACGAGCACTGCGCTTACAACTTGGTGAGTTGCCGCTATATATAACAGCATTGGTTCGTCAACATTTGGCGCGGCCAAGATTGGGTTGGTGGCCAGGATGGCTTTTATTTCTTCCAATCCGGCCGTGGCAGCATCCGTCCACTCGAAGTGTTCGGTGCGCCGAAGAAGGCGATAAAGGGGCAGTGCCTTTTCTCCTAATCGGGAGATAAAGCGGCTTAAGGCAGCCATGCATCCAGTTAGTTTCTGGATTTGCTTGAGGTCTGTTGGGATAGCCAACTATGACAAAGCTCGAATTTTAGCCGGGTTTGCTTCAATTCCTCTATTAGAGACGATGAAGCCTAAGAGTTTTCCGGCGGGCACGCCGAAGGCGCATTTTTCCGGATTGACCTTGATGTCGTATGTTCGGAGATTGTCGAACGTGAGCCTCAAGTCGTCTATTAAGGATTCAACGTGTTTGGTTTTAATGACCACATCTTCTATGTATGCCTCCACTCTTTTGCCGATCTGTGTCTCCAAGCATGTCTGAATCATGCGTTGATAGGTTGCGCCGGAGTTTTTGAGCCCGAAAGGCATGGTGTTGAAACAGAAGGGGCCGTTGCGGCTTGATCGGACTCCGCCATCTTAATTTGATGGTATCCGGAGTATGCGTCGAGGAAACACAGTGAGTCGTGTCCTGCGGTAGCATTGATAATTTGATCGATGCGAGGGAGGGGGAAGGGATTCTTTGGGCAAGCCTTATTAAGGTCCTTGAAGTCGACGCATAGGCGCCAGGATTTGTCCTTCTTTGGTACCATCACCAGGTTTGCTAGCCAGTCCGGATGTTTTATTTCTCGGATGAATCCGGCCTCCAGTAACTTGGCTGGCTCTTCTCCCATAGCTTGCCGCTTAGGCTCAGAGAAGCGCCGAAGAGTTTGCTTGACCGGCTTGAATCCTTTTAGAATGTTAAGGCTATGCTCGGCCAGCCTGCGTGGGATTCCCGGCATGTCTGAAGGATGCCAGGCGAATATGTCCCAATTCTCGCGCAAGAACTCCCGTAGTGCGGCGTCTACTATGGGGTTTAATAGTGCTCCGATGGATGCTGTTTTTGTAGGGTCCGTTGGATGGACTTGGAATTTGACTATTTCGTCCGCTGGTTTAAAAGAGACGGACTTGGATCTTTTGTCGAGTATCACGTTGTCCCTGTCCACTATGGAGCATAGCGTGGTTAATTCCTCGGCCGCGAGGGCTTCGAATAACTCCTCGAGGGCCAGTGCGGCTGTTTTATTTTCGGCGCGGAGTGCTATGTCCGGATCACTAGCTAGAGTGATGATTCCATTGGGCCCGGGCATTTTGAGCTTCATGTACCTGTAATGGGGTATAGCTTGGAAGATCGTGAATGCCTCCCGCCCTAGAAGGGCGAGGTATCCGCTATTGAACGGGGCCACTTGGAATGTTATTTCTTCGGACCTGTAATTCTCCGGGGTGGCGAATACCACATCCAGTGTGATTTTCCCGGCACATCGTGCCTCCCGACTAGGGATGATTCCTCTGAAGGTCGTGCTGCTTTGCTCAATGCGGCTTCTGTCTATTTCCATTTTTCGAAGAGTCTCCTCATAGATGAGGTTTAATCCGCTGCTGCCGTCCATGAGCACTTTAGTAAGCCGGAAGCCGTCCACAATTGGACTAAGGACCAAGGCGGCTGGTGCTCGGGCTGTTCGGAATTTAGGTTCGTCACTGGCGTTGAAGGTGATAGCCGTATCGCTCCATGGATTTATTGCTGCCACGTGGCAGACTTTGGCAAGGCTGCGGAGTGCTCGCTTACGCCTATTATTTGAGGCGAAGGTCTCGAAGACTGTCAGTAGTGTATTGTTGTTCTCCATGGGATGGTGCTCTGCGGTATTGTTGATGAGGAGATCCTCACCGCTCTTGGCCACCTGCCAGAGTACCCAACATGCTCTAAGGCTGTGTGTTGGCATTGTATCCGCTGTACTGTGAATTTTGCATGGCCCATTGAGCCATCGCTCCAATACGGTTCCACGCCCTGCAGTGGGCTTGTGTTTCTTTGTAATTGGATCGGGTGACTTACGAGAGTGCACCCTTTTAGTTCGGACTGGGGGTTTTGTCAGAGCCGGAGGATCCCAAAATTTTGTTTGGGTTTTCCAGGCGCTTTCCATTGCACAGTACTTTCGTACGATGGCTGCCAAGTCGGCGAAGTGTGCTATGTCACGGCGACTTATGGCGTTGAGGATTCCCCTGTCCGTGCAATTTTTGCAAAAGAATGAAATTGCGTCTTCCTCGCGACAGTCCTTAACCTTGCTCATTACAAGGAGGAATCTGGCCCAATAGTGGTGTACTGTCTCCTGGGGCTCTTGTCTAATGTGGGAAAGATCACTTATATCTGGGTGGGTGGGTAGATTTAGATCTGAACCCTGACCCGATCTGAGACCCAGGGGCGGAAGAGTTTCCGAGCTTGGAAGTTCGGGCTCCAGGATGTTGCCCAATATGTCTGGCCCGCTGCCTGATTCTAGGTTCAAGGTTTGGGCCATGTCCTCCCGTAGACGGGTATCCGGCTCGGAGAGCTCGGGAATCCGGACATAGTTTGTCCTCAAGATAGAGGAAGAATCGCCGCATTGCTCCTCCACCACCGCTATCTGATGGGTGACCGGCGGAGAGTTAATCTCCCGTTGGTCGGGTTTAAGCCCAATCCGATCATAGTCCGTAGCGACTCCCAAAGCGGCGATGCGATCCAAGAGCTCGTTCAAAGAGGAGAGCTCCATTGGATCCATCTGCTCGGTGAATTCCGAGCCGACGTGGAGGCTGTTTTCGATGACCCAAGAAGTCATCGTCGGCGCAGTGGCCGAACGGGCGGTCACAAAGAAACCGCCTAGTTGGAGAGTTTGGCCTACAGCCAAGGCTCCCCCAGAGGTGATGTTGTCCTTGACAACGAGGCGAGCCATCCAGCCTTATGATGACGGCGCGGTGGAACTCTCAATGAAAGCACCAATGTCGGTGTCAAAACCGGCGGATCTCGGGTAGGGGGTCCCGAACTGTGCGTCTAAGGCGGATGGTAACAGGAGGCGGGGGACTCAATGTTTACCCAGGTTCGGGCCCTCTCGATGGAGGTAATACCCTACTTCCTGCTTGATTGATCTTGATGATATGAGTATTATAAGAGTTGATCTACCACGAGATCGTAGAGGCTAAACCCTAGAAGCTAGCCTATGGTATGATTGTTGTTGTCCTACGGACTAAACCCTTCGGTTTATATAAACACCGGAGGGGGCTAGGGTTACACAGAGTCGGTTACAAGGGAGGAGATCTACATATCCGTATTGCCAAGCTTGCCTTCCATGCCAAGGAGAGTCCCATCCAGACACGGGACGAAGTCTTGAGTCTTGTATCTTTAGTCCAACAGTCCGGCCAAAGGATATAGTTCGGCTGTCCGAGGACCCCCTAATCCGGGACTCCCTCACCCCTACAGTGAGAACTTCATCTATAATGAAGGGACCCTCCCATTTGGGCTTGAGCTTGTCCTTTTTCCTCTCTGGTAGGCGTAGAACAAGTTCACCGACATTATAAGTCTTAGCCCGCACTTCTGTGCTTTGGTATCTTCGAGCTTGTTGTTGATGGAAAGCGGAACGGGCTTTTGCGACATCGCGCTCCTCCTCTAGGCCATCTAAGTCGTCTTGCCGATCGAGCTCGGCCTCTCTCTCTTCGTACATACACACTCCAGGTGAGTCATGAATAATATCGCAGGGCAAGACGACCTCTGCGCCGTACACCATTCGGTCGTGCGATTTGGTGTGGTCTGCAGCCCCCAGAGTACGGAGTCAAGATCCTCAACCCAGTGTTTGTCCGACTCCTTTAGGGGTCGCACTAGTCTAGGTTTAATGCCGCTCATTATCAGGCCATTGGCCCGTTTGACTTGACCGTTTGTTTGAGGGTGATAGATAGAGGCGTAATCTAGCTTGATGCCCAGATTAGCACACCAAGTTTTTACCTCATCGGCTGTGAAGTTAGAGTCGTTGTTAGTAATAGTGCTATGTGGGACACCGTAATGGTGTACGACACCGGAGATGAAATCTATCACCGGCCCGACTTCAGCCGTTTTTACTGGTTTGGCCTCTATCCACTTAGTGAATTTATCAACCATAACCAGTAAGTATTTCTTCTTATGGCTTCCCCCTTTAAGGGGTCCGACCATGTCTAGCCCCCAGACCGCAAAAGGCCAGGTAATGGGGATTGTTCTTAGGGTTGTGGGCGGTACATGGCTTTGATTGGCAAAGAGCTGGCACCCGACACAACACTGTACAAGGGCCTGTGCATCTTCTCGGGCCGTGGGCCGGAAAAAACCTGTGCGGAAGGCCTTGCTTATGAGGGCCCGAGCTGCGGCGTGATGGCCGCTGAGGCCAGCATGTATTTCAGCCAAGAGTTGTCGCCTCTCCTCTTCGGAGATACATCTTTGAAGGACTCCAGTAGTTCTTTTCTTGTAGAGCTCTCCTTCATGAACCTTGTAGGCTTTCGATCATTGAACAATACAACGAGCCTCGTTCTGGTCCTCAGGGAGCTCCCGCTTATTAAGGTAGGCCAGGAAGGGTTCGGTCCATGGAGCTATTACCGCCATGATTACATGGGCGGAAGGCGTTGGTTCTATGCCCGAGCCCCCGATGATATCCGAGTCGAGTTCGGCATCCGAGGGTGAGATCGGCGCCGGACTGGTGTTTCTGCTCTCGTCCTGCCATAGCATGGATGGCTTAAAGAGCCTTTTCACAAAGGTGTTAGGTGGGATGGGGTCACGTTTGGTGCCCATTCGAGCAAGGATGTCCGCTGCTTGATTACTGTCTCGGGCCACATGATGAAACTCGAGCCCCTCAAACCGAGCTGATATTTTGAGTATGGCGTTGCGGTAAGCCGCCATCTTTGGATCCTTTACATTGAATTCTCCGTTTATTTGGGATATAGCGAGGTTTGAATCCCCGCGCACCTCAAGGCGTTTTATGCCCATAGAAACAGCCATCTGGAGGCCATACAGTAGTTCCTCATATTCGGATGCTTTATTGGAGTCTGTATACATGATTTGTAATAAGTAACGGACTGTGTCCGCTGTAGGGGATGTTAGGATGACACCAGCCCCCAGTCTGGCTATCATTTTAGAACCGTCGAAGTACATCACCCAGTTGGAGTATGTGCCATACTCTTTAGGGAGTTCGGCCTCTGTCCATTCGGCGACAAAGTCGGCCAGCACCTGAGACTTGATAGCTCGGCGTGGTTTGTACGTTATTTCAAATGGCAGGAGCTCGATGGCCCATTTTGCAATGAGGCTGGTGGCGTCTCAATTGTTTATGATGTGATTGAGTGGTACCTCGGAGGCCACCGTGATCGAGCACTCCTGAAAGTAGTGTCGCAGCTTCCAAGATGGCATAAAAACCGCATATGCTATCTTTTGATAGTGCGGGTATCGGGACTTGCATGGTGTGAGAACCGCCGATATGTAGTATACGGGCTTTTGGAGTGGGAATTTATGTCCCTCTTCTTCCCGTTCAATGACGAGTACTGCGCTCACAACCTGGTGAGTTGTAGATATGTACAATAGCATAGGTTCGCCGATGGTAGGTGAGGTAAGCATTGGGTTGTTTGCTAGCAGAGTTTTTATTTCTTCCAATCCGGCTGTTGCCGCATCCGTCCACTCAAAGTGGTCGGTACGCCAAAGCAGGCGATATAGCGGCACCTTGTCTCCCAATCTGGAGATAAACGGCTCAAGGCTGCCATGCACCCAGCTAGTTTTTGGACCTGCTTTAGGTCTGTTGGTATTGCCAACTGTGACAAGGCTCGGATTTTGGCCGGGTTTGCTTCGATTCCTCTATTGGAAACAATGAATCCGAGCAGCTTTTCGACCGAAACGCCGAAAACGCATTTTTCCGGGTTGAGCCGTATGTCATATGTTCGGAGGTTGTCGAATGTAAGGCGTAAGTCGTCCACTAATGATTCGACATGTTTAGTTTTAATGACTACATCATCTACATATGCCTCCACCGTCTTGCCAATCTGTTTTCCAGGCATGTTTGAATCATGCGTTGGTATGTGGCACCGGCGTTTTTGAGTCCGAAAGGCATAGTGTTGAAGCAGAAGGGCCCGTACGGGGTAATGAATGTCGTTGCAGCCTGATCGGATTCCTTCATCTTAATCTGGTGGTATCCGGAATATGCGTCGAGGAAACACAGTGAATCGTGTCCTGCAGTTGCATCGATGATTTGGTCAATGCGGGGCAGTGGGAAGGGGTCCTTAGGGCAAGCTTTATTGAGGTCCTTAAAATCGACACAGAGGCGCCAGGATTTGTACTTCTTTGGCACCATGACCAGGTTTGCCAGCCAATCCGGGTGTTTTATCTCTCGAATAAACCCGGCTTCCCATAGTTTGGCTAGCTCCTCTCCCATAGCTTGTCGCTTGGGTTCGGAAAATCGCCGTAGCGTTTGCTTAACTGGCTTGAACCCCTTTATTATGTTGAGGCTGTGTTCGGCCAGTCTGCGTGGGATTCCTGGCATATCCGAAGGGTGTCAGGCAAAGATGTCCCAATTCTCGCGCAGGAATGCTTTTAGAGCGGCGTCGACTGTCGGATCCAGCTGTGCTCCAATGGCTGCTATTTTATTAGGATCCGTCGAGTGGACTTGGAATTTGACTATTTCATCTACCGGTTTGAAAGAAGTGGATTTAGGCCTTTTATCGAGGATTACGTCGTCTCTGTCCACTTTGGAACGCAGAGCGGTGAGTTCCTCGGCCGCAAGGGCCTTGGATAGTGCCTCAAGGGCCAGGGATGCGGTTTTGTTTTCGGCACGAAGTGCTATGTCCGGATCACTGGCGATAGTGATAACTCCGTTGGGCCAGGGCATTTTGAGCTTCATATACCCGTAATGAGGTATGGCTTGAAAGCGTGTGAATGCATCTCGCCCCAACAGGGCATGATATCCGCTGTTGAAAGGTGCCACCTGGAAGGTTAACTCTTCGGACCTATAGTTCTCGGGCGTGCCGAATACCACATCAAGTTTGATTTTTCCCGAACATCGCGCTTCCCGACTGGGGATAATACGTCAAAAGGTTGTACTGCTCTGCTCGATGCGGCTCTTGTCCATTTGCATTTTGTCGAGCGTGTCCTTGTAGATGAGGTTCAGTCTGCTGCCCCCGTCCATGAGCACTTTAGTTAGCCGAAAGCCATCCACAATTGGGTTTAAAACTAAAGCGGCTGGTGCTCGGACTGATCGGGCCCGTGGTTCGTTGGCATTGAAAGTTATCGCCATGTCGTTCCAAGGGTTTATTACGGCTACTTGGTTAACTTCGGCGAGGTCGCGGAGCGCCCTTTTACGCCGATTATTTGAAGAAAAGGTCTCGAAGACCGTGAATACATTGAGATCGTTATCCTCCGAGGAGTACTTTTCCAGGGTAGTGTTGGTGAGGATGGCCACACCGCTTTTAGCCACCTGCCGGAGTATCCATCATGCCCGAAGGCTATGTGTTGGTTTGGAATTCGGCATCGTGTGTATCTGACAAGGCTTGTCAGCCATTCATCAAGGACAGTTCTATGTCCCGTTAAGGACTTAATTTTCTTGTCCGTGAAGTGGTGATCAGGTGCCCCGTGAGGGTGCATCCTTTTTGCCCGACCGATGGGTGTCTTAAAGGCCAACGGTTCCCACAGAGCTGTCTGGGCTTTCCAAGCGCTTTCCATTGCGCAATACTTCTATACTATGTGTGCCAAATCTGAAAGTGTAGTATGCGGCATCGATTGAGGGCATTGAGGATCCTCTCGTCCATACAGTTGCGGCAGAAGACTAATACCGCATCATCATCACAACAATCTTTAATCTTGTTTTTAACAAGTAGGAGTCTAGCCCAAAAGTGATGGACTGTTTCCTGATGTTGCTGCCGTACATACATTATGTCGCATATGTCCGGGGGACCGGAATTGCTTGGAGAGTATTGATTGTGGTGGGCGGGTGGGCTTAGATCCAAACCCTGACCCCTGTGGAAAGGAATATGGCAATGATCATGCAAAGGAATATGGCAATGATGAAGCGTGTCATAATAGACGGAACGGTGGAAAGTTGCATGGCAATATATCTTAGAATGGCTATGGAAATGCCATAATAGGTAGGTATGGTGTCTGCTTTGAGGAAGGTATATGGTGGGTTTATGGCACCGGCGAAAGTTGCGCGGTACTAGAGAGGCGAGGAATGGTGGAAGGATGAGAGTGCGTATAATCCATGGACTCAACATTAGTCATAAAGAACTCACAAACTTATTGCAAAAATCTATTAGTTATCGAAACGAAGTACTACGCGCATGCTCCTAGGGGGATATATTGGTAGGAAAAGACCATCGCTCGTCCCCGACCACCACTCATAAGGAAGACAAACAATAAATAAATCATGCTCCAACTTCATCACATAACGGTTCACCATACGTGCATGCTACGGGAATCACAAACTTTAACACAAGTATTTCTTAAATTCACAATTACTTACTAGCATGACTCTCATATCACCATCTTCATATCTCAAAACAATCATAAGGAATCAAAGTTCTCATAGTATTCAATGCACTTTATATGAAAGTTTTTATTATATCCCTCTTGGATGCCTATCATATTAGGACTAAATTTATAACCAAAGCAAATTACCATGATGTTTCAAGACTCTCAAAATAATATAAGTGAAGCATGCGAGTTCATCAATTTCTATAATATAAAACCACCGTCGTGCTCTAAAAAGATATAAGTGAAGCTGTCAGATTCTGGGCTCCGCAGACCCTTGAAAGGTTCGAACTCCGGGGTGCGCACGAAGAACTCTCTCTCCCCAGCCTGCCTACCCAACGATCCCACAGCCTAGCTTGATGAACCCAAAGAACAAGAGACACAGAGGTTTATACTGGTTCGGGCCACCTTGCGGTGTAATACCCTACTCCAATTTTGTGGTGGATTACCTCGAGGGGCTGAGGATGAACTAGTACAGTGGATGAACAGCCTCAAGAGGTGAGGTGTTCTTGAGCTCAATGAGCTGGTGAGGTGGTTCGGATGGAATGGCTCTGATCCCAGGTTCGATCAGATCCCCTCTACGGTGGTAGCTAAGTCCTATTTATAGAGGCCCTGGTCCTCTTCCCAAATGTAGGCGGGAAGGGATCCCACAACAGCCAAATTTGAAGGGAGACAACTAGTACAAGCTATCCTGACAAAAGTAGTCTTCGCCTACCAAAGGCTCTGATGGTGACTCTGCTGTGGGCTCCGCGATGACCTCCGTCATGCCGTCCTGCTGGTCTTGGTATTGTTGCACCGATAAGGAAACCTTTGCCTGATTCCTCGGGACTCCTTGCCTGCGCTTGCCTCCTTGGGACCAAAGGGGAAACTGGTACGCTGCGCCCGCTAGCGCCCACCTGGCCTTGATCATCATGGCTCACGTCATGTGAACCTCGCGAGGTGCTCCTTGCATAGATATCTCCGCTCCTCGGGAGCCAGCCTAGTGAGGCCGCCCCCAGGGAGGTCTTGGTGTCGTCCGCCTCGTGAGGGTCTTGAGTTGTTGCTGCTGAAGCTGGGCCATACCGGGCCGTTGATGGAGCCATGCCATGGGCTGCAGGCAGGAAAGTCTGGGTACCCCCATTCCCAGGATGCTGACAGTGGCCCCCGGGCCCAAGGCGCGCTCGGACATGGCTTCAAGGCAAAGCCAAAGGGCAAGTGCGGAGCACCGTAGGCCCCAGCCGCCTGCGGCCTCGATAGACGCATGGCGATTAATGGGACGTGGGCGCCTCCGCTTCCCCATGATGCCTTGGCAACCGTTCTTGTCTGACAAAAAGGCCGGCGCATGCTGCAGGGCTTTCATTTCCTTCCTTCGCCTTGCTCCAGATCCCTTTTCCTTCTCGCCCCAAAAGACTCCTGATCCGCCGGAAATCCTCCCCGATCCCGCAGCCGATGGCGTCCAACAAGGCGAAGGTCGTGCGCTCGCCCTCCTGGTTCGAGCCTACCCTGAGCGTGCCTACGGTCACAAGGATCAGGAACAAGTGGGTCCTCATGGATGCCAAGAGCTTCTACCCTCGGCTTGCGCTGCCGACGGGGATGGCTTCGCCTCACGAGGGATGGCTCAGCGTGAAGCTCGCTGACCGCCAGGCGAAGCAGGTGCTGGAGAAGATGGCGGCCGACCTGAAGCCAGATGACCCGAAGGCGGAGAAGCTGACGAGGGGCATGATCATCAAGGCGTTTCTGTCGCAGCGCTTGGCCGCGCTCCAAGCGCGCTCGCGCCCCTTGTGGAGGCTCATGGAAGAGGGAGGCGACCTCCGCTTGCGCCAGGATGCCTTGTCCAACGAGGAGCAGGACAAGGCCCTCCATCTACTAGTCAGGGAGGACCAGGGGTACCCGCCAGATACCTATCTTCCGCTGTACCGCCGCCCGGATGGGGCGGAGATCGCCGCC
Source organism: Triticum aestivum (assembly GCF_018294505.1). Classification (NCBI taxonomy): domain Eukaryota; kingdom Viridiplantae; phylum Streptophyta; class Magnoliopsida; order Poales; family Poaceae; genus Triticum; species Triticum aestivum. The sequence continues at coordinate 474,081,000 of NC_057814.1, read as the reverse complement.
GCCATGCCTGTCTTCAATGAGCATGGGCTTGTGCCACCGGCGCCCACCGAGGCCCCAGTGGTGTTGTCCTCCGGCGAGTCCGGTCAGGAGGAAGGGTCGGACTCAGAGGCAACCCGAGAGGGGGCGGGGGAGACTTCTCCTCCGTGCGTGGCCGATCTCCTCCGCACCCTCCCCGATGACGACGATGCGGACAAGCATCCGGTGAGGGAGTCACCGCACCCTGCCGGGGTCACCACGAGGTCGAAGGGCACCCCCCCGAAGAAGCCGCATATCGGAGTTCCAAAGAGGAGCATGTCGGCACTGATCCCCCAAGGCGGTGCCTCCGCTTCGTCGCCGGCCGGGACCATTGTGGATCCGGTCGCCGCGTCCTTATATGCTCCTGGGGCTCGTGCGTCGGTGCCCCAGGCCCCGAAGCCTTCGGGCTTGGTGCTTCAGAAGAGGGCGAGGGAGTATGCTACCGTGGACCAGTAAGTATCGGTGTTCTAGGAACAGGGGTCCCAAGACTTGCCTGCCTGCGGCCCACGGCGTGGCTCACCAACGGCCTGGTACGGACCATCTTCACCACCAACTACTCAAGACCCTCACGAGGGGCCGAGCCTCGCGAGTTGGATGACACAAAACCTCCTCAAGGGCAGCCTCCTTAGGCTGGCTCGTGAGGAGCAGAGAGATCAAGGCGGAGGGGCACCTCGCGAGGTTCACGTGATGTGAGCCATGACGACCGAAGCCAGGCGGGCGCCAGCGGGCGCAGGGTACTAGTTTCCTCTTTGGTGCTAAAGGGGTAGGCGCAGGCGAGGAGTCCCGAGGCATCAGGCAAAGGTTTCCATATTGGTGCAACAAGAGCAAGACCAGTAGGACGGCAGGACGGAGGTCACCGTGGAGCCCACGGCGGCGTCACCACCAGAGCCTTTGGTAGGCGAAGACCACCTTTTGTCAGGATAACTTGTACCACTTGTCTCCCTTCAAAATTGGCCGTTGTGGGATCCCTTCCTGCCTAAACATTTGGGAAGAGGACCAAGGCCTCTATAAATAGGACTAGCCACCACCCTAGTGGGGGACAGATCATTCGGATCAACCTCAACCACACAAGCTCACTAAGCTCAAGAACACCTCTCCTCAGGAGGCCGTTCTTCCCTTGTACTTGTTCATCCTCAACCCACAAGGCAATCCACCACACCACACTGGAGTAGGGTATTACACCACATCGGTGGCCCAAACCAGTATAAACTCTTGTGTCCCTTGTTCTTTGGGTTCGGCGAGCTAGGCTTTGAGATTGTTGAGAGTGTGAGCTAGGGGAAGAGAGATCTTCTTGCGCACCCCAGTGTTCGAACCTCAAGGGTTTGCCGGAACCCGTAATTCGACATTTGGCGCGCCAGGTAGGGGGTGCGCCGAAGCTTTCTTCTCCATCGACCGACTCGCCGTTGCTCCACGGCTCCGATGTCCGACAATCTGAGGACCCAAGCCGACCGTTGGGCGGCCTGGCCCACTCGGGCACCGCCGTCCACTCCAGAAGACCTCAACTCTGCGCTCCAGGCGGCACGCGTGCCGCCCAACGCCCGCGGACGTCGGCAGGCGGGCCGACGCCTGCCGCCCTCGCACCATGGCGCATGCGCGCCACCGTGCGATCCTCCGGCTACGCTGCGGCAACGGCAACACACACCCGACGGGAGCAGGCAAACATGCAGGACGCGCTCATCGTGGCGCGGGAGCTGCTGTGGTGCAGGCTGACGGAGAGCGGCCGCGACGCACTGCTCGAGCGGGTCGCCGAACTGCCGGACGCCACTTGCAGGGGTAGGCCGCTCTTTTGCTCCATGGACACACCCCAGGTTGTGGCGAAAGCGCGCGCGAGGCGTCGACGAGCCCGCGCGGCCCCCGGGGCATCAGGAGGGTCTGGCGACACGAGCGCGGGCAATGGCGCTGGCCGTCCGGACGCGGCCGCGCCGTTGCCAGGAGGGACAAGTGCTGGCGGCTCGCCGCAAGGACGTGCCAGGATACCGCGCGGCAGCCACTAGGGCCAAACACCACAATTCGTGTGTCGGCGTTCTGGGAACGGGGGTCCCCAGACTTGCCTGCCTACGGCCCACGGCGTGGCTAAGCCAGCAGGCCGTACGACCCATCTTCATCAACAAGGTATCCAAGACCCTCGCGAGGGGCCAAGCCTCGCGAGGCGGACGACGCAAGACCTCCTCAGGAGTGGCCTAGTCAGGCAGGCTCACGAGGAGTGGAGATATCAAGGCGGGGCAAACCTCACGAGTCTCTCGTGACGTGAGCCGTGACGATCGGCGCCAAGCGGGCGCCAGCGCGTGCAGCGTCCTTGTTTCCTCTTTGGTGCTAATGAGGCCAGCGCAGGCGAGGAGTACCGAGGCATCAGGCAAATGTTGCTATATCGGTGCAACGAGACCAAGACCAGAAGGACGGCAAGACGGAGGTCATCGTGGAACCCAAGACGGCGTCACCACCAGAGCCTTTTGCAGGCGAAGACCACTTTTGTCAAGATAGCTTGTACAAGTTGTCCCCCTTCAAATTTGCCCACCGTTTTTGGCTCCCTTCCCGCTCAATATTTGGGAAGAGGACCAGGGCCTATATAAGTAGAGGTAGCCACCACCGTAGGGGCATCGAGCAGTTCACCCAACTCTCACCCGCTAAGTCACCAAGCACAAGAACACCTCAACCTCAGGAGGTTGTTCTTCCCACTGTACTGTTCATCATCAGCCCAAGAGGCAATCCACCACCACCACACTGGAGTAGGGTATTACACCACAATGGTGGCCCGAATCAGTATAAATCTCGTGTCCCTTTGTGTTGTGAGTTCGTCGTGTTCGTCCGCGAGATCTTAGCGAGCTAGGGCGTAGATCGGTAGGAGGGAAAGACTTCACGCGCACCCCAGTGTTCGAACCTCAAGGGTTTGCCGGAACCCCACATCCGACATTTGGCGCGCCAGATAGGGGTGCGTCGTAGCTTCCCTTCCATCAGTTCGTCGCTCCGTCGTCTCCATGGCCGACGCTCGCCGTGCTTGAACTGAGCGTCGGGCTGCCCTCACCGCCCGCGTTGCTCAGACGGCTCCCGTCGGCGGGCCACCTCGTCGTTCTCCGTCTCCCGCCGCCAACGCTGCCACCGGCCCGGCGGAGAAAGAGCAGCACGCGTCCTCGCTGCATCCTTCGGTGCGGCAGGACGGCCGCACCGCCACTCCATCACTAACCCTGGCCGGTTCCACGTCTCACGCGCGCCGCGCTCCCATGGAGGCGCGGGCCGCACTCCTCGCCGCAAACGAACTCCTGCACTACCGCCCAGTCGACGACCTCTATGAGGAGTGGCTCGACCACGTCGCCGAGCTCGTCCGCGCCGCAGGGGGCTCCCCTGCGCCGTCCCTCTCTCTACCTCACCCTAAGCCAGCTACGGGCGATGAGGCTCATGGCACGCCTCCACCACCTCTGCCCCAAGATGGTGCCTTGGCACCAAGGCGCGCGGCCCCACAGCATGATCCGCCACGCCCGGTGCCCGTGCGCGAAGAGAGAAGCTGGCAAGAAATCCCTCGGCTGCGAGAAGCTGCACCCGCGCTTCCCGCGCCGCCTTGTCAAGACCGCGCACCGCCCGCGGCGGCGCCACGCGGACCTCATCAAGACCAAGCTCCACCTCTGAAGCGGGCCCCAGCAACCACGGCCGGCTGCCACGCCTTCACCCCCGAGCTGCGCAGCGTCGCCTGGCCAGGCATGTTCAAGCCGGATCTGCCTCCTCGCTACGGCGGCACCGCCGACCCAGCGGAGTTCCTGCAGCTCTATGAGCTGAGCATCGAAGCGGCCAACGGTGATGAGAAAGTAATGGCGAACTGGTTTCCCATGGCTCTCAAGGATGAAGCCTGCTCCTGGCTCTTGAACCTGCAGCACGGCTCGATTTCCTCCTGGGACGAGATGCGTGATCGCTTCATCGCCAACTTCCAGGGCACTCGCGACCGCCCGCCGGCCGCGGGCGACTTGCACCGCATCAAGCAACAACCAGAAGAGACCCTCCAGAAATACATCTAGCGCTTTAACAACACCCGCCTCAAGATCCCCAAGGGCACGGACGAGGCCATCATCTCCGCGTTCTCCGACGGTGTCCATGACGTCAAGATGAAGGAAAAGCTCGCCATCCACGAGGAGCTCTGCACATCTCAGGAGCTGTTCAACCTGGACACCAAGTGCGCAAGAGCTGAGGAGGGGCGCCTCTCTCTCCTCGAGCTGCCAGCTGCAGGAGTGGAGGAGAAGAAGGCCAAGGCCAAGGACGTGAAGCGCAAGGAAGCAGCAGTGCTAGCAGCGGAGCCCGACACCAAGCGGGGCAGAGATCAGTCTGAGTCATCCAAGAACAACCGGCCGTTCTGCGCCTTCCACAACCTGAACACCCACAACACCAGCGACTATCAAGAGCTTAGAGCCATACGAGAAGGACGCTTCGGTCGACGCCCCGAGCGCAGCAACCGGGGCTACGGCCGTGGAGGAGGACGTGGAGGCGGACGCTGGGACGACCGTGGCCCGCGCCAGGAATGGCGTGACAGGCCTCGTGAGGACCGCTGGCAGGACCATCCTCGTGAGGGTGCCTGGAGGGACCAGCCTCGTGAGGATCGCCCCCAAGGCAACGCCGGTCTTCCCCCGCTGCGGCCGCCAAGAAGGAACGACGACCACCATCAGGACGAGGGGGCTGGGGGCTTGCAGGAGCCGCGTGCGATCGCATGCATCTTGGGCGGCGCCTAAGCCCCAGCCTCTCAGTGCATCTTCAAACAGTTCGCTCGCGAGGTGAACGTGGTGCTCCCCAAGCTCGAGGCCACGCGCCCGCTCAAGTGGTCCCAATGCGCCATCACCTTCAACTCGGCAGATCAGCTCAAGTGCGCGGCCACCGCCGGCGCCCTCCCGATGTTGTGTTCCCCAGTCATCAGCAATGTGCAGGTTACCAAGAACCTCATCGATGGCGGCGCAGGGCTCAACGTCCTGTCCGTCGACACGTTCGACAACCTCCAAGTGCCGTATGAGTAGCTCCAGCCTACCAAACCTTTCTCAGGAGTGACCGACGGTTCCACCACACCGATAGGGCAGGTCCGCCTGCCTGTCACCTTCGGAGAGCGCAAGAATTACCGCACCGAGCTCATCGACTTCGACGTCGCGCACATCCGCCTGCCGTACAACGCCATCCTCCGGTATCCGGCCCTGGCCAAGTTCATGGCAGTCACCCATCACGGCTACAACGTCCTCAAGATGCCATGAAGCGGAGGAATCATCACGGTCCCATGTAAAGAGAGAGATGCGGTGTGCTCCCTTGAGCGCGCCTTCCAAGCTACAGCAATTGACGACCCCGACAGCAGAAGTGAGGGCCCTCCGGAGGCCATCCCCAAGAAGAAGCAGCTGCACCACGCAGGACCTCGGGAGGATGGCGACGCGGCAGGAGCCTCATCAGGATCAGCGTCCGTCCCAGGGGCGCCTCCCTCCATCACATAGGAAGGCGCGCCCGGCGCCCTCCTCGGACAGGGCTCGGGGGCTCTCTTCTGGAGGGCCTCAGACCTTGCCAACCTCACGAGGGAGGCGTTTGGGCACCACTTGGAGGCGTGCTTCGCGGCACGTGTCCCTCAGGAGAGCACAGGGCAAGGAGTTCCCACCACTCAGGAGTTCATCACCAAGACCACTCAGAAACTGCAAGACGCAAGAGCCATGCGCGGCGACAGCCGCTCACGAGGCGCGGCTCCCACCCTGGCCAGGTTGCTGGGCTGCGTGTCTACATCGACGTCCCCGGGCTCAACAGGGCCGCATCTCAGGAGTGCTTCTGGCCTTCGCGTGTGGGCCGCTGCGAGGGCCCGCCACACAGCTACGTTCGCATGCCCTTCGGCTTGCCAAGCATGGCGTCAGCCTATCACCGCAACATGCCGCGTGTCCTGGCGGCTCAGGAGGCCAGGTACCGCGCCGTCCTGGAGGAAATGGAGACGGTCTTCAGGGAACCTCCCGAGCCCCCAGAGCCTCCCGAGGCTCAGGGATCCGGTGGCTCATGAAGAGTCACTCCTTCGACGCACGCCTTCAGCTACACCAACTCTACTTCGTCTACAGAACCAGGTGACATCTTCCAAGCTCGTTTAGCTGGGAGTGCCCCTCGGGCTGCATCATTCCCAGGCCACATGGGTCCGTCCCTGTGGCATGTATCCCTTTTCTTATGTCTTTAGCTTACCTTGCTGGGGATGCCCCTCGGGCTGCATCATCCCAAAGCCGCTCGGGCCGGACCCAGTGGCATGTATTTTCCTGCATTTACCTAAGTTGATCTGCTTTCCATGCTTAACCTGCCCACGGCTATCGCCTGCTCGATCGCCGCCTGCCACGGGTCTGTTCATCTTATGCAATTCGCTTGCGCGTTAAAAGGGGGGCTCCTGAGCATCGCGACTCAGGAGCTCTTACTGGCTCTCCAGCCCTCACCCCCAGGCCTTGACCACTGCATCGCAACCTGGCATACTAGCGGCGGCTGAGCTCGCTCGAGGGCCGGGACCTGAGGACGTAGAGTGCTTGCATCTAACCGCCTTGCAGGAACACACAGTCACCAAGACTCAAGACCAGGTGCAACCCGCTTTGAGGTAGGGCCTCGTGAGTCTCGCGCTGGCTCACGGGTGCCCAGATACACCTCGCAGCCCTGCCATGCAAGCCACATGTCAGGGTGGGGTTGTACATGCCCTGGGGGCTCCTCCCAGAGGGGGGCCCCATCCCACGCACAAGTGGAAGCACCATGCTCCGCGCTGGCCATGGACACTGCCGAGGAGCGACTATGCCCGTGCACAAGCGGAAGTACTATGCTCCGCGCTGGTGATAAACAACTGAGGGCGGCCCCACGGTCATACCAACCTCAGGGAGCCTAGAGCTCAGCGTCCAGCCTCACCGCAACGCCTCCCCTCGGGAGAGCCACGCGAGGGGGCTGGGCACGCGGGCTGCGCTCGGGTCACACCCAAGCGCACGCCACCCAACCAGGTCTCCCGGACCTGGGCGTCGTGCGCCCCTCCCGAGGCCTCGGCGAGGGCAGGTATGGAAATTGTTTGCACGTCAAGGGGGACTCCTGAGCATCGCAACTCAGGAGCCTAACTGGTCACGTAGCCCCTCACTCCTTGGTCTGTCCTGGTCTCCGCTCGGCCCAATGGCGGTTGAGGTATGCGTGGGACCGGGCTCTGCCGACGTAGAACATTAATCTATCCCCGCAAACTCTCCCTATAAGCTGTTTGCGCGTCAAGGGGGACTCCTGAGCATCGCGACTCAGGAGCCTAACCGGTCACGTAGCCCCTCACTCCTTGGTCCTTCCTGGTCTCCGGTCGGCCCAATGGCGGTTGAGGTATGCGCGAGGCCGGGCTCTACCGACGCAGAACGCAAAGCAAATAGGAAGGAAATCACAAAATCTCGAAGCAAATATTACAAACACATTGTCCTCACGATATCAAATGAAAAGTCTAAACGCCTCCACGAGGCCTAATGCATGTTGCAGGAACAAAACAGGAGAATAGCCGCAGGTCACTCCCGGGCACCGCCATCAACTGCGGAAGGTGCTACTTCGTGAGCGATGTTGTCTTCACCTTCACCACCAGCTACAGGATCAGCGACATCGCCGGACAGAGGAGCGGAGACAAAGCCACAGAACTTCTTCAGCAAGGCCTCCACTTGACCTTGCACGGCTGCGGCGGCGGCCTCGTATTGATCTTCAGCCACAGGCTCAAGCAGCTCATCAAGACAAGCGTTGGGGTCGCAAAGGTGCAGGTGGCTGAAGATGCGGGTCAATGCAGCTAAAGACAGGACGCGAGCTTCCGCCTCTGCCATGGGACCAATGCCATCAACGACTTCCTCGAGCGCCTTCACCAAGAGAGGAAGCAGCCGGGCGGGGCCGTCCTCATCAGTGGCCAGCGACTTCTCCAGGCCATGCTCGTAGAGCGTCTTCAGCGCCTTATGAGATCTCTTCTCGAGGTTGGCAAAAGTCGCGCGGTCTTCGGTCAGGACTCATGCCTTGGCATCGAGATCGGCCTCCCTTGTCTTCGCCTTCCGCTCCAGCTCTTCCAACCAGTTGCTCTCAGCGGCCTGCTGTAACACCCCGGATGTAACTTCCCATATTTGTAACTCCAACTCTTGCCATTTTCGGCTATGTGTTATGATATTCCCTCCGTGGTTGGGTTTTTGTCTTTCGTTTTGCATTTTGTTCATGTCGTGCATCTCATATCATGTCATCATGCGCATCTCATTTGCATACGTGTTCGTCTCATGCATCTGAGCATTTTCCCCGTTGTCCGTTTTGCAATCCGGCACTCCCACATGCACCGGCGCACCCCCTCTTGTCTCTTTTCGTGAGCGGGTGTTAAACGTTCTCGGAATGGACCGAGGTTTGCCAAGTGGCCTTGGGACACCACCGGTAGACCACCTGTCAAGTTTCGTTCCATTTGGAGGTCGTCTAATGCTCGGACGGTTAACCGGGTAACCGCAAAGGCCTTTTGTGTGTTGCAGCAAAACCCCCCTCCAAACAGCCCAATAACCCATCTAAGTCCCCTCCATGCTCTCGGGCGTTCGAGCACGATCGTGTGGGCGCAAACCGTGCTCCATTTGGACTCTCCTAGCTCCCTCTACCTATAAATATGCCCTCTCCCCCGAGATCCCGGGTCCCGAAACCCTAGCCTCGCTCCCTCCGCGCTCCGGACACGTCCGCCCGGCGCCGGACGAATCTCGCTGCTGCGCCCGACCAATCGGAGCGCGACACGTGGCAGCGCCGCCGCCCACCGCCGCTGGCCCGTGACGCCTCCGCGGCCCGTACGCCCGCGCCCTCCCG
>NC_057814.1:474062495-474072000 GCF_018294505.1 Triticum aestivum | reverse complement strand
GCGCCCGCCGGTCGCCGTCCTCGCCGCCACGTCACCTCGCCGTCGCGCCCGCCGGCGAGCTCGCCGCCCGGCGCCCGTCCTCGTCCCCTCCGTCCTCCTCCTTCCCCAACTCCGGCCGAACTCCGGCGATCTTCGAAGAACGCGCCAGATCTGGATCGGGAGAAGGTTGACTCCCCCCCCTCGTTTTCTGCCAAGTCCCGAGGATATTGCATTATGTGCTCATGTTCATCGCATCATATCTCATTACATACTGCTCCGTTTTGCGTGCATGATATATCGAAATGTTCGTCACGAGATGCTCTTCATTTTGTTCCATTGTGCCGTGCCCGTTTGAGTCCATATTGACGCCCAAATATCTCTGGTGCAAGAGTGCTATATGTTGTTTACTGCTGTTACTTATTAGAACTTGGTGATTTGTTATTTTTGTTGCAATTGATGTGTGCATCTTATGAGCTTGAGCTCTACAGGTGTTTTGATCTATGCCATGCCATATTTAGAGAGGTGTATGCCATGTGTTTTTGTGATCTATGTGGTGACTAGAACAAGCATGCAAACTAGGCTACGTGATGTTTCTGTTTTCAAGGACTTCGAATTTTGCAAAGTCTGTGACTGCTGTTATTTTGTTGCCATGTATCCATGTGGCTACAGAGAGATCCATGCTTCTTTTGGGCATGTTCAGTAAGGATGTTTTGTAGATATAGTTGTGCTCTATCCATCCATGCCCCTGTTTGCAATTATGGAGTGCATAGCATGTCTTAATCTTGCTCTACGTTTGCTATAAAATGTTTCTGGTAGAACGTTAACATGATATTCAATTTTGCCAAGGTTGTTGTAGTTGATCCATACGTGCTATGAACTTGCTCTTGCCATGTTTAGCTTCATAAATATGTCGTCTTGCTGTAGGTATGCTTGTTTTGTCATGCATTGCTTTGTGATGAGTGAATCAAGCTCACCAACATGCCTTCATAACTCTGTTAATGCCATGTTCTTTTTTCTGTTAAGTCTGAAACCTGTTAACGAAACTCGCCATGTTTACATGAGTGCCATCATATCTTCTGATCCTTTTTGGCTGATGGTCAGTAAGGTACTTTTGTTCTATGCATTTAGTAGATTCATGCCATGCCTTGTTTTGCTATGACAAGTTCCTGTAGCATGTGTTTTGCTTGCTCTGAACATTGCTACCTGATGCTGTTTCAGCCATGTTCAGTACTTTCACTAAGTCTGTGAAGCTGATATCTTTTGCACTTTTACCATGCTTGTTTGAGCCTGTTATGATGTGATCTAGCCGTAGCTCACTGTTCATCTTTTGTCAAGAATCTCCTGTAGATTACTGCCATATGCTTTGTTGCTATGTTGGGGTGCTGTAGCATAGTTACTTGATGTATTCTAAGTGCTATCTTGCTGTTAATCGCAGAATCGTGTCATTCTTGTTTTGCTTGCCATTTGCAAACCGTGCATCCGTTTCTGGTGATCTTTATATCGATTTCGTCCGAAATCATCTCATATTTCCAGTGGCATACTTGGTTTGCCAAGTTACTGCCTTGTTCATCCTTTTTCTTCCGGAGCACGCATATGCATCGCATATCATATCTTGCATATCATGCATGTTTTGCATCATGTTGCTTGTGCATTTCCCGTGATTGATTGTGGCTCCATTGCTTGTGTTCTTGCTGTGGGTAGAGCCAGGATACGAGTTCGTGAACGAGGAACCTGTTGAGTACGCTTACGAGGATCAAGCTTTCGACAACTCTGAGAACCTTGCGGGCAAGATGACCATACCCTTGAAATCACTTCTATCTTTGCTTTGCTAGTTGTTCGCTCTATTGCTATGCTGCGCTACCTACCACTTGCTATATCATGCCTCCCATATTGCCATGTCAAGCCTCTAACCATCCTTTCCTAGCAAACCGTTGTTTGGCTAAGTTACCGCTTTTGCTCAGCCCATCTTATAGCGTTGCTAGTTGCAGGTGAAGTTGAAGTTGGTTCCATGTTGGAACATGGATATTTTGGGATATCACAATATCTCTTATTTAATTAATGCATCTATATATTTGGTAAAGGGTGGAAGGCTCGGCCTATGCCTGGTGTTTTGTTCCACTCTTGCCGCCCTAGTTTCCGTCATACCGGTATTATGTTCCTTGAGTTTGCGTTCCTTACGCGGTTGGGTGATTTATGGGACCCCCTTGACAGTTCGCCTTGAATAAAAGTCCTCCAGCAAGGCCCAACCTTGATTTTACCATTTGACCACCTACCACCTATACTTTTCCCTTGGGTTTTCGCGAGCCCGAGGGTCGTCTTTATTTTAGACCCCCGGGCCAGTGCTCCTTCGAGTGTTGGTCCGAACCGAGCTGCCTGCGGGGCCACCTTGGGGAAACTTGAGGGCTGGTTTTACTCGTAGCTAGTCTCATCCGGTGTTGCCCTGAGAACGAGATATGTGCAGCTCCTATCGGGATTTGTCGGCACATCGGGCGGCTTTGCTGGTCTTGTTTTACCATTGTCAAAATGTCTTGTAAATCAGGATTCCGAGACTGATTGGGTCTTCCCGGGATAAGGTTTATCCTTTGTTGACCGTGAGAGCTTATAATGGGCTAAGTTGGGACACCCCTGCAGGGTATTATCTTTCGAAAGCCGTGCCCGCGGTTATGAGGCAGATGGGAATTTGTTAATGTCCGGTTGTAGAGCACTTGACACTTGACTTAATTAAAAATACATCAACTGTGTGTATAGCCGTGATGGTCTCTTCTCGGCGGAGTCCGGGAAGTGAACACGGTTTGAGTTATGCATGAACGTAAGTAGTTTCAGTATCACTTCTTGATCATTTCTAGCTTCGCGATCGTTGCGTTGCTTCTCTTCTCGCTCTCATTTGCGTATGTTAGCCACCATATATGCTTAGTGCCTGCTGCAGCTCCACCTCATTACACCATCCTTTCCTATAAGCTTAAATAGTCTTGATCTCGCGGGTGTGAGATTGCTGAGTCCTCGTGACTCACAGGTTCTACCAAAACAGTTGCAGGTGCCGACGATGCCAGTGCAGTTGACGCAACCGAGCTCAAGTGGGAGTTCGACGAGGAACGTGGTCGTTACTATGTTTCGTTTCCTGATGATCAGTAGTGGAGCCCAGTTGGGACGATCGGGGATCTAGCATTTGGGGTTATCTTATTTTCATTCGGATTTGACCATAGTCGGTCTATGTGTAGATTTTGGATGATGTATGAATTAATTAATGTATTGTGTGAAGTGGCGATTGTAAGCCAACTCTCGTTATCCCATTCTTGTTCATTACATGGGATTGTGTGAAGATGACCTTTCTTGCGACAATACCTACAATGCGGTTATGCCTCTAAGTCGTGCCTCGACACGTGGGAGATATAGCCGCATCGTGGGCGTTACAAGTTGGTATCAGAGCCATCCCCGACTTAGGAGCCCCCTGCTTGATCGAATCGCTGGCGTTGTTGAGTCTAGAACAAAAATGTTTTGAGTCTTAGGATTATATATATCGGAGATTAGGATTCTTTTTACACCTCAGTCCCTTCGTCGCTCTGGTGAGGCCTCCTGACGTAGAAGTTTTGACTCTTCTCTCCTCAAATCTCACTAAAAAAAATTTAGGATCACGCGGGTATCTTGGAATCGTTCCGATGGTTTTGTGACGAGAACATTGTTCTTGGTGCCTCCTGACATTTAGGGGTTGTGGCAGTGTCCCGAGGAGTTGAGCTCCGAGGTGCTGTCATCACAATTTTATCGTTGCAGTTCTGGAATACCTGAGTTTCGCCGACATCGAAAATCTTTTTTATGCAGTTGTTGGTGAGATCACCTCGACGCCACCCAGTACTGGGGCGGGAGTTCGGGAGTATTGCCATAACTCGTATAACGGATGCTTTTCGAAGGTTGAGGTACATGATTTCCGAAGGTTTCTTGGTTATGTGTTGATGGATGGATACAGCTGGATCTAGGGATTGCTAGTTTGGGTGATATATTTTGTGTCCCCTGTATCCCCAACACCAGATTGCATAACCAGAAAGTTTTGGGAGTTTATAGGTGGGATTCAAGTAGCTCATAGCATTTCTTCCCGCAGATATTTGGTTCGTGATTGGGTAATCCTTGCCACTTATTTGTTCCAGTTGCACCTTGTTATTTTATTCATCAATCTCTTATCAAGTGGCTTCTCACCTTATGGAAGTGTGATGATTTACTATGGAATTCATTCGTTCATCCTCGTTCGAATGTTTATTGCGAAGACTATATGTTGCAATTTCTATCCGTTGATTCAACTTGTCTATTTGTCTATCAAGATGCTAACGGGTGTCACCCTCTTCAGGATGGCTCCGCCAACGCGTCAGAATCCAGAACGCAATGAGGGGAGTCAGGCGAACCCTCCGCCACCACCTCTGCCTCCGGAGGCATGGCAAGCTATCATGGCAGCCACCAACGCCAATGCTCAGATGATTTTGCAACTCTTGCAAGAGCGCACCCAAGGGCAAGGCAATCAAGGAAATCAAGGCCAAGGCAACAATCAGCCTCACTTCGCTACCCTCAACCAGTTCCTCGCTAATCAGCCGAAGTCTTTCAGTTACTGTGCCGAGGCCACAGACGCCGATGATTGGCTCGTGGACATAAACAAGCATTTTGAATGTAGCAATGTCAGGCCTGAGGACTTTGTCAAGTTCGCTTCTTTTCAACTCAAGGATCAAGCTGCCGAGTGGTATCAACAATACAAAGATTCCAGAGGAGGTCGTGTGGTTACCTGGGATGATTTCCGCCGAGACTTCAAAGCTCACCACATTCCACAAACTGTTGTTGAGAGCAAGCGTGAGGAGTTCCGCAATCTCAAGCAAGGCAGCATGTCCGTGTATCAATACAATACTCAGTTTCAGAAACTCGCTCGCTTTGCTAAGCAAGACGTTCCTGATGAAAAGAGCATGATCTATCAATTCAGAGGTGGCCTTAGAGAAGATCTGCAATTACCTCTTGTGCTTTTTGAGCCGACCAAGTACGATGATTTCTACAATATGGCACTGAAGCAAGAGGCTGCTCAGCTCAAGTGTGAGGCTTCTAAGAAGAGAGTCAGGGATGCAGTTCAGTCTTCTTCTTCCTCACTAGTGGCTGCTAAGCAACAGAAGTTCTGGTTGCCTCCTCCTCCTCCGTTTCGTCAGCCTTACCAGCAGAAGAACAAAGGTGGCCATGGATCTTCCCACCCACCAAACTCTGGCTATCAGAACAAGTCTCAGAATCAAGCTCCAAAGTCGAATGATCCTTATCATCGTCCACTCTCAGAGGTGACTTGCAACAAGTGTCAGCAGAAAGGTCACTATGCTAACAAGTGTTTCAACCAAAGGCGCCTTCCGCCTCCTCCTCTTGTGAGATCATCCAGCAATGCAGTGGTCAAACATAATCCCAAGTTTGCAAAGGTGAACATGATGAATGCAGCTCAAGGGGAGGAATCTACTGATGTGATAATGGGTAATCTCTCAGTTAATGATATTCCTGCAAAAGTTTTATTTGATACTGGTGCATCGCATTCTTTCATGCCATATCCTTTTGCATCGAAGCACAACTTTGACACAGAGGAATTATCTAGAGCAATGCAAGTTATTTCTCCGGCTAAGCGTTTGAGCTCTAGCATGATGGTTCCGAATGTCGGTATCAAGATGGGCGACTATAAATTTCTGTCTTCTCCAATTGTTCTTGGTGACTCTGATATTGATCTAATTCTCGGGATGGACTGGCTTTCTAAGCACAAGGCTCAACTTGATTGTGCTGCCAGGGAAATTTAATTGACACACTCTTCTGAGGATGTTATCATCTATGCCGCTCGTGATGAAACCATTCAGTTATTTTCTCTCAATGAGAAGGGCGAATTGGATGCTATTTCTCAAATTCTAGTCATTTGTGAGTATCAAGTTGTCTTTCCAGAAGAGCTTCCGGGTATGCCTACTCACCGGCCAGTTGAGTTCGTTATCGATCTTGAGCCCAGCACTGAACCCGTTTGCAAGCGTCCTTACAAGCTTGGACCCAAGGAGCTGAAGGAATTGAAGAAACATCTCGATGAACAAGAGCGTCTGGGTTTGATCAGACCGAGTTCATCTCCGTGGGGTTGTGGTGTTCTTTTTGTCCAGAAGAAGGATGGCACGGACCGACTTTGTGTCGACTACCGTCCACTAAACAAGAAGACAATCAAGAACAAGTATCCACTTCCCAACATCAATGAGCTATTCGAGCAACTCAAAGGTGCTAAAGTATTCTCCAAGCTTGACCTTCGAATGGGTTATCATCAGATTCACATTCGTGAAGAAGATATTCCCAAGACAGCATTCAGAACAAGCGTTGGTTCTTATGAATATACTGTCATGTCTTTCGGCCTTGTCAATGCTCCTCCAACATTCTCTCGAATGATGAACTTCATCTTCAATCCCTATACCAATGAATTCGTCCTGGTGTATCTCGATGATATCTTGGTCTTCTCCAAGAATAAGAAGGATCATGCCAAACATTTGCGATTGGTGCTCGACAAGCTCAGAGAGTATCAATTCTATGCGAAGTTTTCCAAATGTGAGTTTTGGCTTGATGAAGTTCTTTACCTTGGTCATATCATCTCTGCCAAGGGCATCACTGTTAATCCCGAGAAGGTGTCTGCAATTGTGAATTGGGAACCTCCTCAGAATGTCAAGCAGCTTCGCAGTTTTCTTGGTCTTGCAAGCTATTGCCGAAGATTCGTTGAGAAATTCTCTAAGATTGCAAAGCCTCTTTCCAACCTCCTCTAGAAGCATGCGAAGTATGTCTGGACTCCTGAGTGTGATGTTGCTTTCAACACTCTCAAAGAGAAACTCGTCACAACTCCTGTCTTAACTCCTCCTGACGAATCCAAGCCATTTGAAGTTTTCTGTGATGCTTCTCTTCAAGGTCTCGATGTTGTGTTAATGCAAGAGAATAAAGTTGTGGCCTATACCTCTCGTCAGTTGAAGCCCAACGAAAAGAACTACCCCACTCACGATCTTGAGTTGGCGGCAGTTGTCCATGCATTAATAACATGGAGACATCTCTTGTTGGGAAGAAAAGTGGACATATTCACCGATCACAAGAGTCTCAAGTACATCTTCACTCAGCCCAACCTCAACCTCAGACAAACTCGATGGGTCGAAATGATTCAAGAGTACAATCTGAGTATTGAGTATACTCCAGGCAAGGCCAACGTCATTGCAGATGCTTTGAGCAGGAAGGCTTATTGCAACAGCTTAATCCTCAAGCCATTCCAACCGGATCTTTGTGAAGCTTTCCGCAAGCTGAATCTCCAAGTTGTTCCTCAAGGCTTTCTTGCCAACCTCATAGTCTCTCCTACTTTGGAAGATCAAATTCGTGAGGCACAACTCCGGATACCATGGTGAAGAAGGTGAAACGTGGTATTGACAAGGGTCTTTCCAAATACAAGTGCTATCGCATTGATGACAGAGACACTTTATTCTTCGAGGACCGGATTGTGGTTCCTAAAGGTGATCTAAGGAAAGTCATTATGAACGAGGCACACAATTCTCTTCTTTCCATTCATCCTGGAAGTACGAAGATGTACCATGACCTTAAGCAGTCGTATTGGTGGACTCGAATGAAGCGAGAAATCGCTCAATTCGTGAATGAATGTGATGCCTGTCGAAGGGTGAAAGCAGAACACCAACGACCAGCTGGTCTCCTTCAACCTCTTGCTATCCCAGAATGGAAGTTTGATCATATCGAGATGGACTTCGTGACTGGATTTCCCAAGTCCAAGCGCGGAAATGATGCTATCTTCGTTGTCATCGACAAGCTTACTATAGTGGCTCATTTCCTTCCAATCAAAGAATCTATCACAGCAGCTCAGTTGGCAGAGCTATACACCTCCAGGATTGTCTCCTTGCACGGCATTCCACAATTGATTTCTTCAGATCATGGAAGCATCTTCACTTCTAAGTTCTGGGACTCCTTCCAGAAGGCCATGGGCACCAACATTCACTTCAGCACAACTTTCCATCCTCAAACTAGTGGCCAAGTCCTTGAAGATATGCTCAGGGCTTGTGTCATTTCCTTTGGCTTGAAGTGGGAAGATTGTCTTCCATATGCCGAGTTCTCCTACAACAACAGCTTCCAAGCGAGTTCGGGCAAGGCCCCATTCGAGATTCTATATGGCAGAAAGTGCCGTACTCCTCTCAATTGGTCAGAGACTGGTGAACGCCAACTTCTTGGCAATGACTTAATCACAGAGGCTGAAGAAATGTGTAAAGTCATCCGTGAAAATCTCAAAGCCGCGCAATCACGCCAGAAGAGTTACTATGATAGTAAGCACCGTGACTTGGCTTTCGAGATCGGAGACCATGTCTACCTCCGCGTCTCTCCAATGAAAGGCACTCATCGCTTCGGTATCAAAGGGAAGCTTGCCCCTAGATACGTGGGTCCTTTCAAGATCATTGGCAAAAGAGGCGACCTCGCCTATCACCTTGAGCTTCCCTCCAACTTCGCGAACGTGCACGATGTGTTCCACGTGTCACAGCTTCGCAAGTGCTTCAAGACTCCTGAGCGCAACATCAACTTCGAAGAGATTGATCTCCAAGAAGATCTATCTTATCATGAGCACCCCGTTGCTATTCTTGAAGAAACTGAGCGCAAGACTCGCAACAAGTCAATCAAATTCCTGAAAGTGAAGTGGTCGCACCATTCCGACTGAGAAGCCACCTGGGAACGCGAGGACCACCTTCGTTCCAAATATCCGGAGTTCTTCCAGTCCTAGATCTCGGGACGAGATCCTCTTGTAGTGGTGGAGTGTTGTAACACCCCGGATGTAACTTTCCATATTTATAACTCCAACTCTTGCCATTTTCGGCTCTGTGTTATGATATTCCCTCCGTGGTTGGGTTTTTGTCTTTTGTTTCGCATTTTGTTCATGTCATGCATCTCATATCATGTCATCATGCACATCTCATTTGCATACGTGTTCGTCTCATGCATCCGAGCATTTTCCCCGTTGTCCGTTTTGCAATCCGGCACTCCCACATGCACCGGCGCACCCCCTCTTGTCTCTTTTCGTGAGCGGGTGTTAAATGTTCTTGGAATGGACCGAGGTTTGCCAAGTGGCCTTGGGACACCACCGGTAGACCACCTGTCAAGTTTCGTTCCATTTGGAGGTCGTTTCATGCTCCAACAGTTAACCGGGTAACCGCAAAGGCCTTTTGTGTGTTGCAGCAAAAACCCCCTCCAAACAGCCCAATAACCCATCTAAGTCCCCTTCATGCTCTCAAGTGTTCGATCACGATCGTGTGGGCGAAAACCGTGCTCCATTTGGACTCTGCTAGCTCCCTCTACCTATAAATATGCCCTCTCCCCCGAAATCCCGCGTCCCGAAACCATAGCCCCGCTCCCTCCGCGCGCCGGACACGTCCGCCCGGCGCCGGACGAATCCCGCCGCCACGCCCGACCAATCGGAGCGCGACACGTGGCAGCGCCGCCGCCCACCGCCGCCGGCCCGCGAAGCCCGCGCGAGGCCCCT
>NC_057814.1:473996054-474062038 GCF_018294505.1 Triticum aestivum | reverse complement strand
CGCCCGCCGGTCGCCGTCCCCGCCGCCTCGTCACCTCGCTGTCGCGCCCGCCGGCGAGCTCGCCGCCCGGCGCCCGTCGTCGTCCCCTCCGTCCTCCTCCTTCCCCAACTCCGGCCGAACTCCGGCGATCTTCGAAGAACGCGCCAGATCTGGATCGGGAGAAGGTTGACTTTCCCCCCTCGTTTTCTGCCAAGTCCTGAGGATATTGCATTATGTGCTCATGTTCATCGCATCATATCTCATTACATACTGCTCCGTTTTGCGTGCATGATATACCGAAATGTTCGTCACGAGATGCTCTTCATTTTGTTCCATTGTGCCATGCCCGTTTGAGTCCATATTGATGCCCAAATCTCTGGTGCAGGAGTGATATATGTTGTTTACTGCTGTTACTTATCAGAAGTTGGTGATTTGTTACTTTCGTTGCAATTGATGTGTGCATCTTATGAGCATGAGCTCTACAAGTGCTTTGATCTATGCCATGCCATCTTTACATAGGTGTATGCCATGTATTTTTGTGATGTATTTGGTGACTAGTACAAGCATGCAAACTAGGCTTCGTGATGTTTCTGTTTTCAGGGACTTAGAATTTTGCCAAGTCTGTGACCGCTGTTATTTTGTTGCCATGTATCCATGTTACTACAGAGAGATCCATGCTTCTTTTGGGCATGTTCAGTAAGGATGTTTTGTAGATATAGTTGTGATCTATCCATCCATGCCCCTGTTTGAAATTATGGAGTGCTATAGCATGTCTTAATCTTACTCTACTTTTGCTATAAAATGTTTCTGGCAGAATGTTAACATGATATTCAATTTTGCCAACGTCGGTGTAGTTGATCCATACATGCTATGAACTTTCTCTTGCCATGGTTAGTTTCATAAACATGTCATCTTGCTGTACGTATGCTTGTTTTGTCATGCATTGCTTTGTGATGAGTGAATCAAGCTCACCAACATGCCTTCATAACTCTGTTAATGCCATGTTCTGTTTTCTGTTAAGTCTGAAACCTGTTAACGAAACTCGCTATGTTTACATGAGTGCCATCATATCTTCTGATCCTTTTTGGCTGATGGTCAGTAAGGTACTTTTATTCTATGCATTTAGTAGATTCATGCCATGCCTTGTTTTCTTATGACAAGTTCCTGTAGCATGTGTTTTGCTTGCTCTGAACATTGCTACCTGATGTTGTTTCAGCCATGTTTAGTATTTTCACCAAGTCTGTGAAGCTGATATCTTTTGCACTTTTGCCATGCTTGTTTGAGCCTGTTATGGTGCGATCTAGCCGTAGCTCAGTGTTCATCTTTTGTCAAGCATCTCCTTTAGATTATTGCCATATGCTTTGTTGCTATGTTGGGGTGCTGTAGCATAGTTATGTGATGTATTCTAAGTGCTATCTTGCTGTTAATCGCAGAATCGTGTCATTCTTGTTTTGCTTGCCATTTGCAAACCGTGCATCCGTTTCCGGTGATCTTTATATCGATTTCATCCGAAATCATCTCATATTTCCAGTGGCATACTTGGTTTGCCAAGTTACTGCCTTGTTCATCTTTTTTCTTCCGGAGCACGCATATGCATCACATATCATATCTCGCATATCATGCATGTTTTGCATCATGTTGCTTGTGCATTTCCCGTGATTGATTGTGGTTCTATTTCTAGTGTTCTTGCTGTGGGTAGAGCCCGGAGACGAGTTCATGAACGAGGAACCTGTTGAGTACGCTTACGAGGATCAAGCTTTCGACAACTCTGAGAACCTTGCAGGCAAGATGACCATACCCTCGAAATCACTTCTATCTTTGCTTTGCTAGTTGTTCGCTCTATTGCTATGTTGCGCTACCTACCACTTGCTATATCATGCCTCCCATATTGCCATGCCAAGCCTCTAACCATCGTTTCCTAGCAAACCGTTGTTTGGCTAAGTTACCGCTTTTGCTCAGCCCTTCTTATAGCGTTGCTAGTTGCAGGTGAAGTTGAAGTTGGTTCCATGTTGGAACATGGATATTTTGGGATATCACAATATCTCTTATTTAATTAATGCATCTATATATTTGGTAAAGGGTGGAAGGCTCGGCCTATGCCTAGTGTTTTGTTCCACTCTTGCCGCCCTAGTTTCCGTCATACCGGTATTATGTTCCTTGAGTTTGCGTTCCTTACGCGGTTGGGTGATTTATGGGACCCCCTTGACAGTTCGCCTGGAATAAAACTCCTCTAGCAAGGCCCAACCTTGGTTTTACCATTTGACCACCTACCACCTATACTTTTCCCTTGGGTTTTCGCGAGCCCGAGGGTCATCTTTATTTTAGACCCCCCGGGCCAGTGCTCCTTCGAGTGTTGGTCCGAACCGAGCTGCCTGCGGGGCCACCTTGGGGAAACTTGAGGGCTGGTTTTACTCGTAGCTAGTCTCATCCGGTGTTGCCCTGAGAACGAGATATGTGCAGCTCCTATCGGGATTTGTCGGCACATCGGGCGGCTTTGCTGGTCTTGTTTTACCATTGTCGAAATGTCTTGTAAACCGGGATTCTGAGACTGATCGGGTCTTCCCGGGAGAAGGTTTATCCTTCGTTGACCGTGAGAGCTTATAATGGGCTAAGCTGGGACACCCCTGCAGGGTATTATCTTTCGAAAGCCGTGCCCGCGGTTATGAGGCAGATGGGAATTTGTTAATGTCCGGTTGTAGAGCACTTGACA
This sequence comes from Triticum aestivum, assembly GCF_018294505.1. NCBI lineage: Eukaryota > Viridiplantae > Streptophyta > Magnoliopsida > Poales > Poaceae > Triticum > Triticum aestivum. The sequence goes on along the minus strand of NC_057814.1, from coordinate 474,059,349 downwards.
CTTGACTTAATTAAAAATACATCAACCGTGTGTGTAGCCGTGATGGTGTCTTGTCGGCGGAGTCCGGGAAGTGAACACGGTTTGAGTTATGCATGAACGTAAGTAGTTTCAGGATCACTTCTTGATCATTTCTAGCTTCGCGACCGTTGCGTTGCTTCTCTTCTTGCTCTCATTTGCGTATGTTAGCCACCATATATGCTTAGTGCCTGCTGCAGCTCCACCTCATTACACCATCCTTTCCTATAAGCTTAAATAGTCTTAATCTCGCGGGTGTGAGATTGCTGAGTCCTCGTGACTCACAGATTCTACCAAAACAGTTGCAGGTGCCGATGATGCCAGTGCAGTTGATGCAACCGAGCTCAAGTGGGAGTTCGGCGAGGAACATGGTCGTTACTATGTTTCGTTTCCTGATGATCAGTAGTGGAGCCCAGTTGGGACGATCGGGGATCTAGCATTTGGGGTTATCTTATTTTCATTTGGATTTGACCGTAGTCGGTCTATGTGCAGATTTTGGATGATGTATGAATTAATTTATGTATTGTGTGAAGTGGTGATTGTAAGCCAACTCTCGTTATCCCATTCTTGTTCATTACATGGGATTGTGTGAAGATGACCCTTCTTGCGACAATACCTACAATGCGGTTATGCCTCTAAGTCGTGCCTCGACACGTGGGAGATATAGCCGCATCGTGGGTGTTACACCTTCATCCTCCCCAACTTTGCCAGCTCAGCATCACGGTTCTTGACGGCGTCCTCCCGGGCCTTCATCTCCTCCTCCTTCGCTTGATGGCAGCGTGCTTCTTCGGTGTGCTTGTCGCGGAGGCTCTGCAACTCGTCCTCCAGCACCCGGCAGCGGTCACGGGCGACCTTGGCGTCTTTCAGCGCCATCTCACTGTCGGCTGCGGCGTTGGCGGCACTCTGCTTCTCCTTCTCAGAAGCCGCAGCGGCCTGGCCCAGCGCTGCGCGAACCGCCAAGCCGGAGTGGAGCCAGCCTGAGGCTAGCTCCAGGCGCCCGGCCAGCAGGCGTGGGTCCGCGCCCAGGAGATCCGCCTGCAGCTGGGTCATCTCCGAAAGAGCACGTTCCAGAATAGCAGCAGGAGCAGAAGAACCTAGGAGTGGAGGTGCAGCAATGGGAGGAGGCGACATCGTCACCAGGGCCTAGGAGATCGCGGGTTCCGGAGAAGCTAAGACCTCATCAGCTGCGCCAAGCGCCGGCGCCTCCAGAGCCAGCGGAGCCATGGGGGCTGATTCCATGCAGAGGTGTTCCTCTTGGCCCTGCGAGGATGACCGGGCTGGGGAGATGCGGGCGCTGCTGCCTCCTTTCTCTGCGGAGGGAGGCACAGCCGCCGTATCCTTCTTCCTCTTCTTCACCGAAGATGTCGGCCTGATCAACCAAGGGCGAGCATCAGGAAATGATGAGTACAAATAGGGACAAGGCGAAACTTAAGACACTTACTGATCCACCGCAACATACTTCCACTTGGGGAGCTTGAAGCCTGACAGCATCGGCACCTGAGGAGCAGGCGTTCGGGCTCCGGCGGCGCCAGGCGGTGCGGAGGTAGAGCCGGAGCCAGCCCCAGGAGGTGTCAGGACGGAGGCGACATCGCGAGCCACCAGCGATGACCCACCCCTCGTCGGGATGAGGGGCTGCTCCCTCTCCCCTTGGCGGGCGTCGGCCTCGGCATCGTCACGAAGGGCGCGGAGGATCTCGGCCTTGCTCAGAGGGGAAGTCTCCCCCACCTCTTCCAGAGTCTTCTCCGAGTCCACCTCCTCTTCCCCTTCCCCGCGGGACTCGTCAGAAGACACCTCCACCGGTTTCGGTGCCGCAGGGGCTCCCGGGAGCGCCGGCGGCACCAGCCCACGCGCGTCAAAGGTCGGCCTGGAGGCGGCGAATTCTTCCCGGTCCCTGCGTTGGAACAGGGGGGCGAAGGCGCTTGGTGGGTACTCCTGGTTGTCCCCATCTATGAGGCGCAAAACAGCGGCCAATTCATCGTCAGGCAGGGCCCCCGGCCTCAGGCGGGTCTTGTTTCCCTCTTCTTCAAGCTCCCACAGGGGGCGTGCGCGCGCCTGGAGCGGGGCAACTCGCAGCATCAAGAACTCCCTCAGGAGCATGACCCCTGTTGAGGATATAACCATTAGAGTCACCCGCCCAGGAGGGGCCGGGTTACGTCATAATGATCATTACGTGAAGCCCAATACCAAGCTTGAGGATGGCGGATCAATAATGGGCTTAAGACCGGAGGCGGCTTAAGGCCCGTAGTGATAACCCGCCGTTATGGCAAGACTTGTAATGTAAGGCAAGAGTAGTTAAGAGTCCGAGCCGGATACTGTTATAAGCTGGCCGGGACTCTGAGAGCCGCGGGGCGTCAACCTCTCTATATAAAGGGACGACCCGGTGGCGGTTCAGGACGAGAGACAACAGATCGAGAGTCGGGCATAGCGATTAAGCTCCCTGGTCATCGAAACCCTAAGTAATACCACCTCAACTGGACGTAGGCTTTTACCTTCACCGTAAGGGGCCGAACCAGTATAACCCTCGTGTTCCTTGTCCCATTTAACCCCTTTAAGCTTCCTAGCAGCGATGGCTCCACGACTAAGTCCTTGCACGAGGACATCTGCCGTGACAATTCCACGACAATTGGCGCCCACCGTGGGGCCAGCGCATGGTGGATTTGAGTTCTTGAAGGGCAGCTTTGAAGGGCTCAAGGGATACGCTGTGGGCCGGATGACCAAGAGTCGTCGCGGCAAGCTCTACATCGACGATGCAAATTGGGGCCCCGACGCCGGCTCAATTGAGAACGGGTACCGGGTCCCCTTCGGCGGAATCCATGTCTTTATTGGCAAGATTGGTGAGCCGGCCCTGAGCCGGACCTCTGCGCCGATCTCATCGAGACGGCTCAACGTGCACGACCCGCCTGGACTTTGCCTGCCTTGAAGCATGCTTTCGTGGGATGCGTCTATGGAGAGCTCTCTGAAGGATTTGGATCTGGTGATGAGACGGCCGCTCGTTCTGACGGCGAGTCATCCACAGAGGAGACCGATTCGTTATACCAACTTCAAGATGGCAGGCTCAGGGGTTGTTCCGATGGCGACAGTATTCTGGACCCCTTTGAGCCACCGAGCCGGGTTGGAATCTTCATGGCTGGCGCACAACCTGTTCAAAACCCCACCGCCGGGGCAGGAAGCCCTGTGCCCTCGCCGGCTCAGGTGCTGATGGATCTCACAGACAAGATGACGGCCCTGCTAACCGCTACGGTCGTCCCAGCGGATCAAGCTCAGCATGACGCGGAGGTGGCACAGTTAAAGATGGATCTAGCAAAAGCCAAGGAGGATCTGGCGGCGGAAGGAATCAGGATGGTTGCGGAGCGGGTGGCTCTCGACGCCCAGACTCAGCTGATTCAGGCACAGTCTTTCCGGCTCACGATGGATCAGAACGCGTCCAATGAGGTCATGAGAAGGAGGCATCAAAAGGCCCAATCTCGACTCCCTCTGGTTTACGATCCTCGAAACCTCTTCAACACGCCTATGCAGGGCCCAGTAACCCGCCAGAGGTCACGACGCCTGGGGCTGGGACGTCAATTCAGCCCCAAGTGATGGGGCCTCCCCGGGTGAACGCTGCCCCGCCTCAGTATGTGCCAATACCACCAGGTCATTATGCCAACCCATTGGAAAACATGGTCGCCGCGGCAGCGCGACTGGCGGCTCTCCCAATCGATGGTGACTCTCCAACGGCGGTTGAAACCCGCCGGGTCAAAGAACTCCTTCAGACGGCTCTGGCGCAGCAGGAGGCATATTCTTATAGCCGGGACAGGATTCATTCAACCCCTCGTCCGGGCCAGAGCCCGAGTTATAGCAGACACATGGTCTCAGCGACCGGCTCAAGCAATGTCCGACGCCATGACTTGCCTCCTGGCCACGGCCCGGCTCATAACGGAGCCTTTCACGCGGTAGACCAAGACAGAGCACGGCAAGAGGCAGAGCAGGCGCCTTAGTTGACGGCTTATCAGCCACCCCCGGCTTATCCGACGGCTTCTATTGATGCGGGTATACCTACGAGGACTGGAGGTGTCCCTTGTCTGGTGCCAGCTCTCCGCAATGAATGTCTGCCCAAGGATTTCAAAGGGCCTAGGAAGGTGCCTAATTACACGGCTGATTTACAACCCGGAGCCTGGATCGAGAGTTACGAGATGGCCATGGAGTTGCTGGAGGTCAGTGAAGCGGCAATGGCCAAGTACTTCACCATGATGTTAGATGGGACTGCCCGCACTTGGTTGAAGGGACTGCCACCAAACTCTATCGAGTCTTGGGCTGAACTAAAAGCCCGGTTCATCCAAAACTTCAAAGATACCTGTAGGCAGTCTATGTCAATTGTGGATTTGACTAACTGTAAGCAGCACGAGGGTGAATCTACAACCCATTGGGTTCGCCGGGTCAAAGAGATAATACATTCATCTGATAACAAGGATGCCGGCTCTGCAGTCTTAATGTTAGAGCAGAATTGTCGCTTTGCGCCCCTGAAGATGAAGCTCGGGCGGCTCAAGCGCGATTGCAACGATATGGGTACGCTGATGGCGGCTCTGGTTAAGTACGCTGACTCTGATAGTACCAAGGATCCCGCGTTGGATGATGAAAGGACAGGGAAGGGAAAACGGAATGGCAATGGCAAGGGCCCCCAGCATAACCCGGCGAACCAGGGAGGTAACAAGCGTAAGGCTGATGGCAGTATGGAGTTTGTGGCCAACGCCAGTTCACAGGGTAACAACCACCGGCGCAAGGGGAGACCACCTCCCTGCGCCGGTGGGTCAGGCCCGACGCTTGAGCTGTTGTTGAATGAGCCTTGTCCAAGGCATGGCTCTAGGGAAAAGCCGGCCACTCATCTGTGGAAGGACTGCGCAATCATGAAAGCCTTTAAAAATTCCAATGCTTTCAATGGCAACGGTGGCCCGGGCGGCGGCTCAGGCGCTGGCGGCTTTCATGGCCCGGGCGGCGGTTCAAATTCCAATTCTCAGAATGTTCAAGGGGGCTTTAATCAGCAGTCCGGCCAGGGTCATCAGCAGTAGCAGGGGGGATACCAGACCAATCCAAAGCAGCTCAATGGTGGACAGTATCATGTGTTTACCACCAGTCTGTGCAAGCGAGATCAGAGGCTTCACAAAAGGGCTGTGGATGCTGTTGAGCCGGCGGTTCCACGCTATTTAAGATGGTCTGAGCAGCCTATTGTGTGGAGTAGGGAAGATCACCCTCCCCGGGTTGATAATCCGGGTCACCTGGCTCTAGTGGTGGCTCCTCAGGTGGGGGGATATAAATTCACTAAAGTGCTCATGGACGGAGGCAGCATCATCAACATCCTCTATTATGAGACCTTCCATCGTATGGGGTTGATTGATAAGAACCTCAGCCAGTCCAATATTGTTTTCCATGGTGTGCTGCCTGGTAAGTCGGCATATCCAGTTGGTAAGATCAAGCTGGAAGTGGCTTTTGGAGATGAGTACAACTACAGGGCGGAAAAATTAACCTTTGAGGTGGTTAAGATAAGAAGTTCGTATCATGCTTTATTCGGGCGGCCGGCTTACGCCAAGTTCATGGCACGGCCGTGTTACGTGTATTTGAAGCTCAAGATGCCGGGTCACAATGGGACGATTACGGTTCATGGCAACAGAAAGATAGCCTTGGAGTGTGAGGAAGGTGACGCGGCTTATGCAGAATCTGTTTGTGCAACAGAGGAGTTGAAGTTTTATAAGGACAATGTTGACCCGGCAGATATGACGTCTTTGAAAAAGCCGACCACGGAGCATGAGCCAGCAATGAAATTTAAGTCAGCTGATGAGACTAAACTTGTTGACTTTGTCCCAGGTGACTCGTCCCAGCAGTTTAGCATCAGTGCCAATCTGGATCCGAAATAGGAAGGCGCGCTCATCGAGTTCATCCGTGAGAATAGGGACATTTTTGCATGGAAACCTTCTGACATGCCAGGTGTACCTAGAGAACTCGCTGAGCACACTCTCAATATTGATCCGAAATTTAAGCCGGTCAGGCAATTCCTTCGGCGGTTTAATGAGGAGAGGCGGAAAGCCATTGGTGAGGAGGTGGCCCGGCTCTTGGCGCCTGGGTTTATTGTCGAAGTTTTTCATCCAGAATGGTTAGCTAACCCGGTACTCGTGCTCAAGAAGAACGGCACCTGGCGGATGTGTGTGGACTACACGGACTTAAACAAGGCTTGTCCGGCTGATCCTTTTGCTCTCCCCCGTATTGATCAAATCATTGATGCTACGGCGGGTTGTGAGCGCTTAAGTTTTTTGGATGCTTATTCTGGATACCATCAGATTAAAATGGCAGTTAAGGACCAGGAGAAGACGGCGTTCATCACTCCTTTGGAGCCTTCTGTTATGTGTCTATGCCCTTTGGACTCAAGAGTGCACAGGCGACTTATCAGCGTTGTGTGCAGAATTGTCTTCATAACCAGATTGGGTGCAATGTTCATGCCTATGTGGATGATATCGTGGTTAAGTCCAGGGAGAAGGAGACCCTGGTGGATGATCTTAGAGAAACCTTTGATAATCTCCGGGCTTACAAGATGATGCTTAACTCGGCCAAGTGTGTTTTTGGTGTTCCCGCAGGCAAACTCTTGGGTTTTCTGGTTTCTCACAGGGGCATTGAAGCTAACCCGAAAAAGATCAAGGCAATCACCTCTCTGGCTAAGCCGGCGTGCATAAACGACGTCCAGCGTCTGGCGGGCCGCATCGCTGCTTTGAGCCGGTTTATAAGCCGTTTGGGGGAAAAGGCCATGCCACTGTACCAGTTGATGAAGAAAATAGATGACTTTGTCTGGAATGATGCTGCTAATGCTGCTTTTGAGGATTTGAAGAGACAGCTGGCTGAGCCCCCAGTTCTTGCTGCTCCGGTTGACAAGGAGCCCTTATTACTGTATGTAGCCGCTAACACACGAGCCGTCAGTGTGGTTGTGGTGGTGGAGCGCAAGGAAGAGGGTAAGGAGTATCCGGTTCAGCGGCCGGTTTACTACGTCAGTGAAGTGCTCATTGAGTCCAAACAACGGTATCCACATTGGCAGAAGCTTGTTTACGGGGTGTCCATGGCAAGCCGGAAGCTTAAGCATTATTTCCTGGGTCACCCTATCACTGTGGTTAGTTCTGGTCCCCTAGGAGATATCATCCAAAACAGAGAAGCCACAGGAAGAGTGGCCAAGTGGGCTATAGAGCTTGGGCCTCATGGTCTGAAATATGTGCCATGCACTGCTGTCAAATCTCAAGCATTGGTGGATTTCATCAACGATTGGACAGAGCTGCAGGTGCCTGAAGAGAAACCGGATAATACATATTGGACTATTCACTTCGATGGGTCTAGGCAATTGGAGGGCTCGGGGGCTGGAGTTGTATTAACTTCTCCTCGAGGTGACAAGTTTCGTTACGTGCTACGGTTGATGTTTCCCTGTACTAACAATGCGGCTGAGTACGAGGCCTTGCTTCATGGTCTTCGGATGGCTAAGGAGATGAGCTTGAGCCGGGTAAGGTGCTTTGGCGACTCAGATTTAGTGGCTCAACAAGTGTCGGGCAAGTGGGATTCCAAGGACCCTCTCATGGCGGCTTATCGCCGCGAAGTTGATGCCATTGCTGGACACTTTCAGGGTTACCAAGTAGAGCACATCGATCGCAGGAAGAACGAGGCGGCTGATCCATTAAGCCGGTTGGGCTCTCAGCGAAAGCCGGTGCCGCCTAATACTTTCTTGGACATCTTGCATAACCCTTCTGTTAAGTTGCCTACAAAAGAAGACTTGGCTGTCCCTGACCCGGAGGCACAGTTGGTGGTGGCTCTCCACATTACCCCAGACTGGACAATACCATACTTGGCTTACATGACCCGGGGAGAATTGCCTGAGGATGAAACTTTGGCCAGACAAATAACCCGGCGGTCTAAGTCAATGATAATTATCAATGGTGAGCTGCATCGTCGCAGTGTCACTGGAACTTTCCAGCGTTGTGTTTCCCCTGAGAAAGGTCAAGAAATTCTACGTGAGATTCACGAGGGGGATTGTGGCCATCATGCCGGCTCAAAATCCCTTGTGGCCAAGGCTTTTCGTCATGGTTTTTATTGGCTGACGGCTCATGCTGATTCGGAGGACTTGGTCAGTAAATGTGACGGTTGTCAGAGGTTCTCGCGATGGGCTCATGTGCCGGCTCAGAAGCTGAGGATGATTCCAATTACTTGGCTGTTTGCGGTTTGGGGGCTTGATATGGTTGGGCCTTTTAAAAGATCCAAGGATAAGAAGACTCACCTCTTGGTGGCGGTCAACAAGTTCACAAAGTGGGTTGAAGCAGAGCCAGTTAGTAAGTGTGACGCAGCCACATCGGTTCAATTCATGAAAAGGGTGATATTTCGCTTTGGTTTTCCACACAACATTATAACTGACAATGGTACCAATCTATCTAAAGGCGCCATGGAGGAGTTTTGTCAACGAGAGCATATTCGCCTTGATGTTTCATCAGTGGCTCACCCTCAATCCAATGGTCAAGCGGAGAGAGCTAATCAGGAGATCTTGAAGGGCATCAAGCCCCGGCTTTTCGTCCCTTTGCAACGGACGCCGGGTTGTTGGGTGGAGGAGTTACCCTCCGTGTTATGGAGCGTCAATACTACTCCTAACAGATCTACGGGTTACACGCCTTTCTTCATGGTTTATGGAGCGGAAGCAGTCCTCCCTAGCAACATTCGTCATGATTCGCCTCGAGTGGCGGCTTATGTTGAGGCGGATAATGAGAGGGCGCGCCAAGATGCTCTTGACTTGTTGGACGAACAGCGTGATGTGGCAGCAGCTCGCTCGGCGATTTACCAACAAGACCTGCGCAGTTATCACAGCCGCCGGGTTAAGTCCCGGGTCTTCCAGGAAGGTGATCTGGTGCTCCGGCTCATCCATGATCAAACAGATGCACACAAGTTATCCCCGCCTTGGGAATGGCCCTTTGTGGTCAGCAAGAACTTGCACAACGGGTCATACTACCTTATCGATGTTCGGGAGCACAAAGATTCACGTAAGTCGGAGGAGGAGACACGTCGGCCGTGGAACATAGCTCAGCTTCGGCCTTATTACACTTGAGCCACCGGCTCTCATAATGTACATATTTCTATAGCCATGTATATATTATGATAAATAATAAAGCAGGACCTCTGTCCTTTTCTCCTCCAAAGGTAAATGTGTTATTTCCATTACAACATTACATGGTCACTTGGAGGTGGGTCCGGCTTACGATCGTATCCGAATCTGGCCGTTACCAATATGATCACCTGTGGGCTTCCTATTCAAACATAGGTCGTATTCGAACCAAAGAGAACATAGCTGTCGATACCCACTTGATTGGCAAATCGCCGAGCTCATTGGGGAGTTTTTCTTGATCATATTTGAATCATAGCTCAACCCCCTTTGGGAACCGACGTGGATTGTATTCGAATCAGCGTCGTTAAACAACTCTCAAGGTCATTTGGGGGCTTCCTGTTCACACATAGGTCATATTCGAACGAAAGAGAACATAGCTGTCGGTACCCTCTTGATCGGCAACACCAACACCACTGGGGGCTATATGATCGCATTCGAATCTTAGCTTAATCCCTTTGGGACGGTTCTCTGGTCGTATTCGAATCAGAAGCCCTTAAGTTTTGATCTTTTGGTTTGCAACAAGTTGTTTTGATCATATCAACAGTGTGCAAGGGTGGTTCTTGCTCCGCCGGCTTAACTTTGATTAACAATGTTGATAGCACACAATAAGCATTATCGATACTGGTGAACCGGAGCTGAGTTCTCAACCTCATTATTTGGGTTACATAAACCGGAAGTATACTTGAAGGCTTGTAAGTATGTTATTGTGGTTACGTCGAGGATATAATTGAGGGCCAGTCTTTGGTGACTTTGGTTCATATTCTGGGTTATATATAAAGTATATGACTCTCAGTGCGGTAAGCCGCCCAGAGACTTGTGATTTGTTTTCTATGCAGGACGATTAAAGATAGCTCTTTAACTTAAGAAAATTAGATGGTCGAACATAACCCGGAGGAATATAAAGAAGCGGCTTCAATGGAGTTAAGCATTCAACACGTGCACGATGGCACGACAAAATTAAGTGTTTGTCCTACTCTATGACAAGACTCCCCGAGTCCAAAAGGTGAGGCATTGTTTTAAGGTGTAACCATGAGCCGCCTAAAAAAATCAAGGTGCTTGTTGGGTCGAAGCTTCCGGCTCATCCCTCTCCGCTCCTCCGGTTGTTCCCATGACCTGGAAGGTTGATGATTTCCAGTCAATGCCGCTCAAAGCTTCAAATTGAGCCTCATCATCAATTAACCCGGCCGGGTCAACTTCTGGGGCGAAGGTGTGCTTACGAGTCGGCGGGATCAGGCTGACTGCTTCATAGCGTGGAGTTGGGATCCTCTGATTCTCCGCGTCATAGCCCGGCTGATACTTGGTAAGATCTGTGTCATTCCCAATCATGGTAGCTACCGGGCGCACGCTTTTCACATAGGCGGCGAAGTCTTTCTGGTCGAAGGGGGTCCCGTCTTCCTTCAGGCTGGGGTATCCAAGAGCGATGTCGGCCGGGTCTAGCTCCGGGAGAAAAGGCTTGGCCCGGCTCAGAGCAGCTATAGCTCCGGCTCTTGCAGAGGCCCGTCTTAGCTCTTGGAAGCGCTGCGGAAGAACGGCAAGCCGCCTGAGTACGTCCGCCAGGTGAGTCGGAACCTCATTGGACAGAGCCACAACGGCTAAAGCACGCTGTGACCCGGTGTAGAGTTGCTCCACCAAGTTGTAAACAGCCTTCAGCTTGGTCAGAACATTCTGATTAAGGTTGGAGCTTCTGGGACCTGTATAACAAAGTCAGGTGAGCTGATGGCAATGGTGGGACTTATAAGACATAAAGAATGTAAACTTGTTAAAAGCTTGCAGAATGGCTTACCGAAGATTGCGGAGACCATCTGTGACACATGGCGTTTTAAGCCGGAGAGTTCGGCGGTTCTCTCAGTCAGAGCAGCCTCCGCTTGTTCGGTCCAGCTGAGCAAGGTAGTTTTCTCCTCGGCCCAAGTATTTCTTTCTGTTTCAAATTTCTTCTTCAGTTTTTCTTGTGCAGCAACACTGAACTCAAATTTGGCATTGGCCTTCCGGGTCTCAGTTTCTTGAGTCTTCAGGCGGTTCTTCAGCTCAGAGATTTCAGATTCAAATTTCTTGCAGACAGCCCGTACAAATTCCGTGTTACAGTTTGAGTAATTATCATGCAACATTAAAGTCCCAAGCACTTTGCAAGCAAAGACACTTGGCACTTGGGGGCTAATGTATGCTGAACGATTCTATTTATAATTGCCGGTTTATGAAGGTAAGCCGGAAGTTAAGTCTACAACATATTCTATCATAAGTAATAGACTTGGGGGCTAGCATGGTAAGGATGACTATGGAGCAAGAAAGAGAGTTGTACCTCAGATTTTTGCTGTATCTGCTTCACCATGTCAATCTCCAAGTCCCGGCTGTTGTGCACTTGACCAATGTAACCAGAAACAATGTCTCCAATGCTCAAGTTAGCATAGTCAGTGATCTCCAGTCTGGCCCTGTGGCGCTCCAGCAGTTCTTCTTTGGCAGAGCATCTGGCCAGCACAGTGGGTCTTCTCGGCTCAACATATTCGGTCCGGGTAATCACCACATCCGGGTCATCGGCCGGTTGAGCTGAGCCGGGAATCTCCGGGTTGTCAGAACCCGCCATGGTTTGTTCTTCATTTGAAGCGGCGGTTTCCGGAGCTGGTGCAGATGGCGGCTTAGAGGCAGAGGCGTTGGGTTCAGTTAAGTCCGGCTCTTCGACCGGTTTATTTTTCTTTGCCCTCTTGCTGAGCTTGGCTTGGGCACTGAAAGTCAAAAGGTTAGTACAAAAAACATAAATAAGATAGGCACAAAATGAGATGATTATCATTACCCGGGAGCGGTCTTGAAAGCCGGCAGGTTAGATTGCATGGAGTCACCGGAGGAGGGTGAAGTTTCCTGATAGTTTGAATTAGACGAATTGAGTGGTTGACGAGTGACGCCCGCTAAAGGATGAAAAGGGTATAAGTTGGAGATAACCTCAGTCCGGCGCTTCCTTGATGCTTCAGGTAAGCCGGAGGAGAGGTCTGCATCCTTGTTGGTCCGGGTGTGTCTCCGGCTCTCATGAATCTGTCGCTTCAAAAGAAATTGAGGATCTTGATAAGCTAAAGGATGTGAAAATCTTACTTTTCGGGTTACTCTTCGGACTTTCAGCCTTGGCAAGGGCTCCGGGTCAGAGGAAAGTATAGTTACCTCTTCAGCCACCGGGTTACTCGCTCGGGTATCATCCTGCTGATAATCAGTGTCAATAAGGTGGTTAAAAATAGACAAAAAACAAAAGAAGAGCCTAAAGAATCAAGGGCTACCTCTGACTCGCAGCTATCATCCAACTGAAGCAGCTCTGAGGCGCTAGGCTTACTCCCCTTCTTGCGGGGAGCGGCTCTCCTAGCGGCTTTTTTAGCCTTCCTGGCTTTTTTAGTAGCCTCATGGTCATACCTGACCTTCCAGAACTTGTCATTAGCCTGAAAAAAATGCAACAAAGGTTTCCTTGAAGATAAAATGAAAATTGTTAAAATGGAAAGTAAAGTGCTCAGATCGGTAGCTTACCACCGGAGCCAGGTTAGCTTGGCAGAAGGGGCTTAAGCCGGTCCTCCCGCAGTCTGCTAAGCTCTCGTTCAAGAGGGACTTGGTCATGTCGTCAACGACGTCCTCAGGTAGGTCGTTGGGGCTGTGCCGCAGAGGATCATCCTTCCGGCCCGTGTAATCGCACATTAAGCCGGGGCGGCGGCTCAAGGGAATCACCCGCCAAGCAATCCAGACCCGGACCAGATCAACGCCATTAAGGCCATTTCCCAGAAGAGCCTTAATCTTGTTGATGGTGGGGATCAGTGGTTGACGCTTAGCTTGAGATAGTTTGTCTGGCAGGGGGTGATTTGGCTCCAGACGCAGGGCACGAAAGCCGGGCAGAGGGTTCTCATCCGCCGGAGAAGTATCTTGGCAGTAGAACCATGTCTAGTTCCAGTCCTTTGGGTGGCTTGGTGGCTCATTATAAGGAAAGAGGCAATCTCTCCGTCGTTGAATGGAGATTCCGCCAAGTCCAAGCTAGGCCCGTTGGCGCATTCATTCTGGCGGTTCAAGTAAAATAACTCCCTAAAGAGTAGCAGGTTGGGTTCCTCTCCAAGGTATACCTCACAAAACACTTGAAAGTTACGAATGTTCGACACGGAATTGGGTCCAATGTCTTGAGGTCGCAAATCGAAAAAGTTCAGAACGTCTCTGAAGAATTTTGAGCCGGGAGGAGCAAAGCCCCGGCTCATGTGATCAGCAAATATCACAACCTCTCCGTCTCTTGGTTGAGGTCTTTCTTCGGACGGGTCAGGGGCACGATAGGACATGACCTCCTTTTTAGGCAGGTAATCCGTCTTCACGAAATCATCTAAAGTATCATCAATAACATTGGATCTCATCCAGTTGCACGTAATGGGTGCCTTGGGAGCCTTGGGCGGCATTGTGAAAGACGAAAGCCTATGACAAAAGGAAATGTCCGGTTCAAATATAAGCCGGAGGAAGATTACAGTTCAGTATTCAAGATGGCGGCTTATGAAGGGGCCTAATGATATATGGCTAATTGTGTCGGGTTATCTAAGCTGCTGTGGGCATCATGAGTAATTCAAGTTGTTTAAAATTCTATCATAAATGAGCTGGAAATTTCACAGCGCATGGCCTCTTTTAAAGCCGGAGATATGAGCCGCCATAGCTAACAGATGCAATTTTTGACCAAGTGTGGCACAAACAAGTTTCACAGATCGCAGTAATTATTTTGGATCAAACGATCGTCTAGAAAGGAAAAATTTCTAGACCTAGAAAGCTGATGCAGAGAAGTTCATAAGCTCAGAACGAGGTCTTTTTTGCGCCAAAGGGGATCTACTAGCATAAAAGTGAGTGAGAAACTACTACCGCAGGGAGTCTATACCGTTTTTAGATCAAAGGGAACCTCGGTGGCGGAACTGTGAAGAACTTGAGATGAACAGCGAAGAACAGGGGAAGAACGACAGAACCCTAATGCGGATCTACTGTAGGGAGGTGCAAGGACTTACTGGCGCTGATGAGATGCGGAGGTCGCCGCCGTTTCTCCGGACCAGTTTAGGGTGATGCAGCGGCCAAGGTTGAGGAAGACAAGGGGCGCGGCGGCGGCGGCAGAGCTCGAGCTCTCGGGCGTCAGAGGAGGAAGACGATGGAAGAGAGGAGTGAATGAAGGCTTATGGGCCGGGCCTATTTATAAGAGTGACTGATAAATGGGTGCGAGAAACGAGGAGGCCAAGACGTGATTATCTCGCCACAGAAACGCCTCGATTTTCGGGATGGTCATTAAAGATAAGATCCGTTGGGATATGACAGAATAAAAAATGAATTTAATGGAAGATGACGTCACGGCGGGTTATCAAGAATCCAGAAGATGACGTCACAGCGGGTTATAACTTTCGCACAAGCAGAAGCCGGAAGATTTTCTTTCAAAGGGATTGAAGATTGACATGAACCGGTTCAAATCAATCTGGGGCCTAATGTTGAGGATATAACCATTAGAGTCACCCGCCCAGGAGGGGCCGGGTTACGTCATAATGATCATTACGTGAAGCCCAATACCAAGCTTGAGGATGGCGGATCAATAATGGGCTTAAGACCCGGAGGCGGCTTAAGGCCCGTAGTGATAACCCGCCGTTATGGCAAGACTTGTAATGTAAGGCAAGAGTAGTTAAGAGTCCGAGCCGGATACTGTTATAAGCCGGCCGGGACTCTGAGAGCCACGGGGCGTCAACCTCTCTATATAAAGGGACGACCCGGTGGCGGTTCAGGACGAGAGACAACAGATCGAGAGCCGGGCATAGCGATTAAGCTCCCTGGTCATCGAAACCCTAAGTAATACCACCTCAACTGGACGTAGGCTTTTACCTTCACCGTAAGGGGCCGAACCAGTATAACCCTCATGTTCCTTGTCCCAGTTAACCCCTTTAAGCTTCCTAGTGGCGATGGCTCCACGACTAAGTCCTTGCACGAGGACATCTGCCATGACAATTCGACGACAACCCCCGTCACCTTAGCCGCCCTCGCGTTGCCCGGCTTCAAGTCGGTCATCATCTGCCCCAACACTAGCGATGCCCGCTCATCGGCAAGCTTCACCTTGGGCCACCCCCCGTTGGAAGAGGGCGCCGCCGTTGGCAACACCAGGCGCGGGTCGGCACGCTTGGCATCCATCATGACCCATTTGGATCGAATGTTGTCGGCCCTCTTCCTGGTGCTCGAGATCGAGTTGGCCTTGCCACATGCGACGAAATTAGTGCATCCGGAGACGTGCGCCTCGCTGACACGAAGTAAGAAAAAATGGCGCAGGAGCGCCACGGACGGCATCACGCCCAGGTACGCCTCACAGTAGTAAGCGAAGATGGACAGGAGGAGGACAGAGTTGGGATGAAGATGCAACGCCTGCAGCCCGTAGTGGTCGAGGACTTCATAAAAGAAATCAGAGAAGGGAGGAACCAACCCGACGGCAACACTGCTCGAGAAGAAGGGGAAGAAGGTGCTTTCCTCGGGCTCCGGCACGTCGGAGGCAAGCCGGAGCTCGGTCTTCCCCCACTCATTGCTCTCGCCCGCCGTCAGCAGGCGCATGGAGGCGAGGCTCTTCTCCGTGACGGTGGGCGCCTCGAGGGCCGGCTCATACCAAGCCCGTGCTGAGGAAGTCTTGACCTTGCGCGGCGCCATGGATTGCGGATGCAGGATGAGATTGGAGCGGATCTGGAGGTAGCGGTGGTGAGGAGCAAGAAAGGGGATCTGGAGCGAGGCGAGGAAGAAGCAATGAAGGCAAGTGCTGCCTACACCAGCCTTTTGTCAGGTCAAGCAGTTGCCGCGGCAGCGTGGGGAAGCGGAGACGCCCATGTCCAATCAACCGCCACGCGTCAATCGAGGCCGCAGGCTTTTGGGGCCCGCGGTGCTCCGTACTTGACCCTTGGCTTCGCCGCGAAGCCAAGCCCGAGCGCACCTTGGGCCCGGGGGCTACTGTCGGCGTTCTGGGAACGGGGGTCCCCAGACTTGCCTGCCTGCGGCCCACGGCGTGGCTAAGCCAGCAGGCCGTACGACCCATCTTCATCAACAAGGCATCCAAGACCCTCGCGAGGGGCCAAGCCTCGCGAGGCGGACGACGCAAGACCTCCTCAGGAGTGGCCTAGTCAGGCAGGCTCACGAGGAGCGGAGACATCCAGGCGGGGCAAACCTCACGAGGCTCTCGTGACATGAGCCGTGACGATCGGCGCCAGGCGGGCGCCTGCGCGCGCAGTGTCCTTGTTTCCTCTTTGGTTCTAAGGAGGCCAACACAGGCGAGGAGTACCGAGGCATCAGGCAAAGGTTGCTATATCGGTGCAACGAGACCAAGACCAGAAGGACGGCAAGACGGAGGTCATCGTGGAGCCCAACACGGCGTCACCACTAGAGCCTTTTGTAGGCGAAAACCACTTTTGTCAGGATAGCTTGTACTAGTTGTCCCCTTTCAAATTTGCCCGCCGTTGTTGGCTCCCTTCCCGCTCAATATTTGGGAAGAGGACCAGGGCCTATATAAGTAGAGCTAGCCACCATCGTAGGGCCATCGAGCAGTTCACCCAGCTCTCACCCGCTAAGTCACCAAGCACAAGAACACCTCAACCTCAGGAGGCTGTTCTTCCCACTGTACTGTTCATCATCAACCCAAGAGGCAATCCACCACCACCACACTGGAGTAGGGTAGTAGACCACAATGGTGGCCCGAACCAGTATAGATCTCGTGTCCCTTTGTGTTGTGAGTTCATCGAGTTCGTGCGCGAGATCTTAGCGAGCTAGGGCGTAGATCGGTAGGAGGGAAAGACTTCACGCGCACCCCAGTGTTCGAACCTCAAGGGTTTGTCGGAACCCCACATCCGACATCGTGGTCCAGGGCGCAGGGCACCTGGACGAGGACTCTGGTGAGGCAATCGCGGACGCCTACGTGCCCCGCATGGTGCACCTAGGATACCTGCCGGGGGAAGGCTCCGATCCGTTTCCTGGGCCAGGATGGGCAACTGGAGGGCCCGAGGCGCGGACCTTTCATGAGCCGCCTGGAGACTTCGCCGACCCCTTCAGCGATGACGACGGTGGGGTACAGCCAGTGTCGCTGGAGCAAACTTACGCTAACCCTGAACTGCAGGAGACCCAGGCCACGGTAGCAGCCGAAGACCACTGGACAATGGCCCAACCAATGGCAGGAGTGGTGCTATGGGGGCTGTGCAGGAGAGGCCCGGAGCCAGGCCCTCCCCCGCGCCGCACGAAGCCAGGCGTGGCACGGAGGTAGGCCCTCGGCCGGGGGAAGCGCCGGCGAGCCTCCCCCCCCCCGGCAGAGGGCCCGTGGTCACAAAGGGCGCCGCCAGCATCGTCTCTGCCCCTTGGTCTCGTCCTGGTTTCTGGACGCCCCAACGGTGGTCGAGGGTGGCGCAGGGCAGGGCCCTCGCCTGGCGATATGAAGTAAGGCTCGCGCCTGTGAAAGTCTCCGGTCGTGACACTCTCACGTAATAATGAGTGGGGTTGTACACGCCCCGGAGTCTCTGGAGTGCCGCCCTCAGGCCTCGAGGGCTCCCGCTCACGTCCTAGTGGAAGCACCATGCTCTGCGCTGGCCGTCGACACTGTCCCCCAATGACTATGCTCACAGCCAGTGAAAGCACTTAGCTCCACGCTGGTGGGAAGACAAGAAGACTAGCTAGGCGCCGGACGCGGCCATTTTCTTTCGACCTCTTTTCTGTAGCTCAAATTTGTAGCCTCTGGATTTGAATTTGAAGTCGTATTTTCATTGGCAATCGCGGGGGGTGTCTTTTCTCGTTCTTGTTAATTTCGTGAGTTTTCTGGATTCGTGCCTTGTTTCGAGATTTGCGTGTGCTACCTCCCCCCTTCCGAGCACCTCGCGAGCGGGGTCTGGGCGTGGCATGCACACGCCACGCGCACACCCCGCCATGACTGGTGCTCGCTCCTCGTGAGGCCCTCTCGGGCGGACCATCAGACTCCTCAGGAGCCCAAAGCCTCACGAGCCTACAAAGGACCCTCCCCTCGGGAGAAATACACATCCGCAACTGCCAAATCAGTTTGAAGCCTGCCTGGACCAAGGTAAGTTACAGCAGCAAGCCCGCAAGGGGGTCGCGAGCTTACAAAAGCGCGTTCCAAGTCTGGCGTAAGAAATAAAATGGTGGTCTGTTTACATGAGGGGCTCCCCCACCCCAAAATGCTCTTACATCCTGAGGGGCCATGCCCAAGCTTTTGCATGCAGCTTCAAAATAAAGGAGCACGGGCTCAGTCAAACATGTCGCTCGCTGCGTCTTCCGAATCACTCCCAGACATGCTGCTGGCGCTGTCACTGGCGCTATCTTCACCGTCATCAACCACGCCACCCTCATCCGCCATGACCACCACCGTGTCGTCATCAGAAGCGAAGGCCCTGACCAGAGCGTCCACATTGTCATCCACCCAGCGCGCCAGGTTGTCCCGAATGACCCCGAGCACTGGGGCGATGGCGGCGTCGAAGTCGAAGTGGGGATCGGTGTTCTGAAGATGACTAAAGACGCGGGAAAACGCGCGCCCGAGAAGGCCGCGACTCTTTTCATCAATAAGCTCGCGAGCCCTCTCAGCCCGGTCCTCCAGGCGTGTCATGACGTCGGTGAAGAAGTGGACATGGCCGGCGTAGTCTTCTGCGTGGGGATGAGGGGCGTGTTCGTCACAGATGACGCCGAGCGCTTGGTTGGCCATTACCCCGAGGTCCCGAAGCATGGGGGTGTGTTCGCGCTGCAAGGTCTGCTGGCGGATCACCTCCTCCCTGCTCTGCTTCGCAAGGGACTCGGCATCGGTGACCCACCGCTGAAGTGGGAGCAGTTCCGCACGGGCAGAGGCCAACTCGGCCTGCACGGAGATCAGGGCAGCCGCGGCGGCCTTCTCGCGCTGCTCCGCTTCAGCCAGCCTTGACCTGAGGGCGGCGGTTCTTCCCTCAGCTTCGGCTTCCAAGAGCTTCAGCTTCAGGTCATGTCTGTTGGCAAGGACTGCGCGAGCCTCCGCCACCCTGCGGTCCACTTCCTCCTGGATCCTGGCCTCGCGCGCACTGGCGGCATCTTCCGCCTGAGCAACCTGACGGTCCCTCGTCTCCAACCACTCAAGCTCGAGGCTGCGCTCTGTGGTCTCCAGCATTAGCGCTTCCTGCGCTTCAAGATCTCCTCCGCGTTGGAAGGCGCCCCCTTCATCGACGGCAAGGCATCCCTGCACGCTTCCACTTGCTGCTCCAGGGAGGCGTTCAGGGCCTGGAGCTCCTGCCTGCGCTTCTCTGCGACCTCGCGGTGGTGGTCAACCTCCTTGGCCTCCTCCAAGGCTCGGGTGCTGGCCTCGCGCGAGGTTGCGAAGGATGCCTCGGCCTTCGCGTTGGCATGCTCGCGCTGGAGACGCCCGAGGTTGATGGCCACCTTCAGCTGATGCCATTCATCCACCAGCCGAAGACCTTCGGTTTCAAGGCGAGCGTCAACATCCACGAGCTCTTCCCTGAGCCGGCTTAGCGCACCCATCGCCTTCTGGAAGAGCTCGTGACAGACGACACCCCGTTTGGGCGCAAGCTTGAACGGACGACCGGGTCCATCCTCCACGCCGGAGGTCGTTGAAGGAGTTCGAAGTGGCTCGCCTCCCCCCAGCAGGGGGCTGGAGGCCGGCGCCTTCCCAGTCGCCCTTTGGGCCTCGTCAGGGGCCCGAAGGGGCGGAGGGTCGTTGCTCGAAGAAGAGGCCAGGGCCGAGGTCACCCAGCCACGGTCAATAACCAGAGGAGGAGCCCTTGGCACACTTTCCGCATCCCAGGCCGGACCGTGAAGGAGGAACGACAAGAACCAGGATCAAGACGCCAGGCCGGCACGCCCATCTCTCCGGTCGACCCCGCGCCGAGCACGACGGGCTGGCGTGAGGTGCTTAGGGTCAACGAAGGACTCGAGGCAGGGGAAGGTTGCTTCTCGGGGGATTTCGCCACCTTGGCAGAAGGGGCCCTGAGAAACCACGGTCAGGAGGGAAAATAGCACTCAAGAAATTACGAAGATAAGGTACTTACTCGTCTATAGCAATGTACTTCCTCTGCTTCAATGGCCGGAAGGTATCACCGCTACAGCTCGGAGACCCCTTCCGCTTGTGGAGTGCATCAAAGTTCGGTCGGAGCCGGCCGAAGCCTTGGATACGATCACTAGCACTGGGCGCAGCTGGTGAGGCTCCTGAGGAGGCAACCTCGGGAATGCTAGGCTGTGGGGAGCCCTCTGTCACATCCCTAGTTCTGGTATGACCTAGACTAGCTAGTCATGTGTGCATCATGTTTAAATTTCATTTAAATTTGAATGGGGATTTGTGAAACCCTCAGAAATCATTTCTGGAAATGACCAGATAAAAATTGCTCCAAAAAGGTCCAAGAAAATGTTCATGTTACTCTCTGAAAATATTGGTCAGAGGTAAAAATCAAACCAATATTTTTAGGAGGTCATAAATATTTATTTTGGCCATTTGGAATTAATCCAGTAATTATTTACTTTGGATATATATTTGTTATATATATAATATATGTCCAAAAATGTTGTTAATTGTTGAGGAGCTTTAGAGCAATCCAACTAGTTCCTACAAAAATTGACAGAAGTAAATAAAATGATTTAGTTCTTAAAACTAAATCAAAACAAATTACAGAAATAGAAAAGAAAACAAAATAGAGTAAAGAAAAGAGGCTTACCTGGCGCTCACCTGGCGGCCCAGCAAGCCGACTGGCCCAACCGCCAATCGTCGTCCTTCGGGCGACGACAGAAGGATGAGGTGCACGCGCTCGCCGCCCGCGCGCATGGGCGCCACGCCACCTCCCTGCCTGCCTGCCCTCCCCCTCGACGCCTCGGTCTCTCCGGACGATGCCACGACAACCCAGCTCACTCTCCCCCTCTCTCTCGTGCTCATCCCCTCTGCCGCTCGCTCTCTCGCTGGACCCAACGTGCCCGTCGCCGCCGCTCGCCGTTGTCGCGTCCACCGCCACAGCCTCGCCTCTCCGACAAGCTCAGAAGCTTCGCCACGTCTCCCTTGTCCTCTCCTTCGAGCCACGCACCTCTGGACGGCCTACGTCGCCGCCACCAACGTCGTCTTCACCTCCGGCCGCCCGAGATCGCCGATGACATTCCGGCCACACCAGTGCTTCCCCGAGCTCACGCTCGACGCCATCGAGACCGCCGTGAGCTCTCCTCCGCTTCCCCTCCTTCCCCGTGCTCGATTTCGTGCCGTAGAAACGCTAGCCGCCAGACCCGAGCAGTCGCGCCGCCGTGGTACCTCCCCATCGTGGCCAGAGCCACCGCCACCCGCGCCTGCACCTGCCACCGCGCTCAGCAGCCTCCCAGAAGGCCAACGCCACCGCCCGCAACTCCTGTCGTTGCCCTGCAGCACCAACGCCGGTGGGTTGACTAGGTTTGACCCCCCCAGTTGACCAAATTTGACCACCCACAGTCAATGACATGTGGGGCCCGGCCCTGCTAATTTATAGTTTAGGATTAGTTTAACAACTAATTAACTCTGTTAACTAACTATGACACGGACGTGTGGACCCCACACGTCAGATTTGACCTGGACAGCCACGTTGACTCGCTAACGTAGTGATGACATCATGCTGATGCAGTTATTCATTTCCTGGATTTTATTTAGTCAGGAAATTTCAAAAAATGATATAAACTTCAAAAATTAATAGAAATTCAACCGTAGCTCAGATTGAAATAATTTATATATATAAAATTATCAGAAAAATTCAATCTATCCATCCGTACCAGTTTAATGCATATCAAACCAAGTTATACCTGCTGTATATGTGAAAACACATAAATGGCTTTTAAAGAGACTTAAGTTAGAGTTGCATTTGAACCTTTGGTTCAAATGGACTCCTTCCAAGTGAAATGCTAGATACATTAGCACAAACAACATCACATATTCATGCCATGTTCATACATCATATTGTTGCATATGCTTGTGTATTGATTGCCGACATTGTTCCTTCTCGATAGGTCCTGCTCCGGAGAGTGTTCCAGAGTACCTGTCTGAGAAGCAGCGCCCCTCTGTTGATCTATCAGGCAAGCAAACCCCCCTTGTTCATTCCGATACAATCCCACTCTCTCGCTCCTGCTCTCTTTTATTGCATTAGGACAACAACGATTCAACTGCTACTTTATGTTGCGGTAGTTGAACCCATTCCTCTGCATGACCTGTCATTGCCACAGTAAACAGTTGAAACCCACTAGCATGTGTAGGAGTTGATTGAGCCATGTTGTGTTCCTACCATGCCATGCCTGCTATTGCTTAGAGTTGTGTCAGGTCTGATTCATTGGGAATGGATTGGAGTGTTATGATATGTTCTTATGCTGAGAGTTAAGGGTGTGAACACGATTTGGTAAAGGTAGCGGTGAGAGGCCATGTAGGAGTACATGGTGGGTTGTCTCACTGGAACCGTCCTTAAGCACTGAGTTATGTCTATGTTGTCCGATGACTAGCTACTACCACGCATTGGAATGCTTAAGTGCCCCTCTCGACTTATTAATCACCTCGATCTTTGTCTAGGAGTTGCAACTAGTTTCTGGTGTTTGCAGGTAGTGCTATTTTTCTACCGAGTGGCACCCAGCAGGGTGGACTTGGGACAGACTAGGCACACATGGCCCAGTGTACCGAGTGGCACCCGGATGGTGGGCTCGGGAACCCTGTACACATCATTTGGGGCCGTGAGCGAAACCCCGGCCGGATCTCCTTGCGGATGGAACCCGAATAGGCGATAAACCTGGACTAGAGTCTTGTGTGGTTAGTCAGGTTGTGGCCGACACCCTCGCCAGGCTTCCGCTTGAAGGTTGCCGAGATACATGACGTGTGCATGGTGATAAGTGGTGAGAGCGTGTGTGAAGTAGTACACCCCTGTAGGGTTATCATGATCTATTCGAATAGTTGTGTCCTCGGTTATGGACTTCTTGGATGCTTACGTGGTACATAGACAACTTGAAGTGAATACTCGAAAATGCTCAAGATAAGTGTGAGTGCTATGGATGGCTTCTCGCAGTGAGATGGGAGTGAATCCATAGTGGTGTATTAAGGTGGTGATTAGTGGACTCGTGTGCGCTTTCTTACCTCAAAGAAGTTACTCGTAGTCGTAGAATAGGTTAGCCACTGAGTCAAAGCTGGCTTGCTGCAACTGAACCCCACATTGCCTCCTTGATACTAATGCATGTATGATAGGATCTGATGTAAGTCTTGCTAAGTACCTTTGTACTCACGTTGCTTAATTTATGTTTTTGCAGATGAGACTTCTGTCTCAGTAGTAGTTCTGCATGGACTTCGACGACTAGCTTGTTACCTCAGCTACGGTCTTGTACCCTTGGGAGGGTTTGGTAGATAGTCAGGCTTCTCGGCTTTTTCTTTTGTAGTTGTCTGTACTCAGACATGTATGCTTTCGTTGCTTGTATGCTCTGAATGATGGGTCATGTGACCCCTGCTTGTAATAACTGTTATGTGGCTCTTCTGGGCCTTTATCTATATGAGTTTGTGTTATGTTGTGATGCCATGTTGTACAACACATACTTGCATGTTATGTGTACGTGTAACGTGTATTGCTATGTGTGGGATCCGACAACCTAGTTGTCTATCCTTGGTAGCCTCTCTTATGGGGAAACGTAGTCTAGTGCTTCCACCGAGCCATGGTAGTCTGCTACAGCCCAGTTTACCGGAGTCCTGCTAGCCCAGCACTACTGCTCCGGAACACTTAGACTGGCCGGCATGTGATTCACTTTGTTCCTGTGTCTGTCCCTTCGGGGAAATGTCACGCGGTGACATCCGGAGTCCTGCCTAGCCTGCTACAGCCTGGGTTTCCGGAGTCCTGTTAGCCCAGTTGCTACAGCCCGGATTCACACGCTGCTGACCGACATGCTCGATGTTGTTTCATGTATGCCTGTCCCCGTAAGTTGGTGCCACTTTGGGTTCACGACTAGCCATGTCGGCCCGAGTTCTCTATCATATGGATGCTAGCGACACTATCATATACATGAGCCAAAAGGCGCAAACGGTCCCGGGCCATGGTAAGGCGACACCCGTGGGAATACCGTGCGTGAGGCCGCAAAGTGATATAAGGTGTTACATGCTAGATCGGTGTGACTTAGAATCGGGGTCCCGACACCCTCGGACTCCGCTTTGCGGCGGCCCGCTGGGGCCTCGGGGGCTTCGGCCTCAGGAGCAATGGACTGCATCGTCCCCCCAGCCATTTCCCTGGTATGGCGATCTCGAGCCCCAGGAGATGGCGCTTCGGGAGTCTCGAGCGACACCGACTCCTCAATAGCCGCGTCGCCAGCATTCGACAGCGCTCGTCCCCCAGCCCCCACTTCTGGGGTGAGCTCCGCGCTGGCGGCGGGCAAGGGGATCACGAAGATAGGACTCTCGCGAGGTCCTTCAAGGCCGACCGGGCGTAACCCCCATTCATCGAAAGGTGGCATTCGCCTCGCGAATTCTACCTTATTCGAGCAGAAGTACAGGAGGCAGCCCTCCTCCGGCATATTGGCTGGCGACGGGTCACCCGTCAGGAGCTCGAGCACAGTTTGTTGCGCCTCAAGAGGAAGCCCGGACTCGTGAAGCCTCATGCGGTCCTTGCTGCCGGACAAGGTCCACATTGGTCGAGAATGGCGCTGGAGCGGAGCGACGCGGCGCCGAATGAACTCCTTCACCACCATGGGCGCCATCACGCTGAGATCCTTCAGCCTCGTCAACCGGCGCCAGACATGAGCAAGACACGGGTCAGCAAGCCTCTTGTGGCCCCAGCCGGAGCTAGGAACGACGGGCACTGACGGAAGCGAGAGCAGGGGGCTCAGCACGCCGGCGTCCACGAACACCCACCGCTTCCGGAACCCGCTCACAGACGGCGAGAGCTCGAAGTCAATCCCCGAGCCGGCCGTCGCAGCCACGGCCTGGAAGCTCAAGCATCCCGAGCGCTGCCGAGGGTCGGTCAGATGCAACAAGAAGAAATGGTGAAGTAGGGCCATGGAAGGAGCAATGCCCACCATGGCCTCGCAGACAAAAGCAAACATAGCAAGAAGGATGATGGATTGGGGATCTAGGTGCAGCATATGGATCTGGCAATGGGAAAGCACGGCGTTGAAGAAGGCGCAGAAAGGGGGAATCAGGCTGGCCCATAAGGCGTGAAGATGGATGTGGACCTCGGTGGCTGTCCTGTCAACGGAGGCGCGGGATGCGGGCCAGGCCACCGTCTTCCCCCACTCGTTGAAGTCGGTAGCGAGCGCTGGACGGACCTTGTCCATTGCTTCCTGATTGAGCACCACCGACCGCTCAATGGCTGGCTCAAAGGCCGAAGGCGTTTTCGCTGGGGATTGGGGCTTCTTCTTCCCCTTCTTCGTTCGGCTCGGCGCCATGGCGATGGAAAGGACGGAGTACCGGTCAGATTGGAAGAGGAGGCTGTTGTTTCGGGAAGGTGGAAGAGTTGGGGGAGTGCGTCGCCAGCAATGAAGGAGGAACTGTGTAGGTCGCGGTGGCCGCCTAGCCAGGCGGATATCAAGGCTGCATGGGGAAGCGGGGACGCACACGTCCTGTCAATCACCATGCGTCAATCAAATCCGCAGGCTGTTGGGGCCCGCGGCGCTCCGCACTTGCCCCTTGACTTTGCCTCGAAGCCAAGTCTAAGCGCGCCTTGGGCCCGGGGGCTACTGTCGGCGTTCTGGGAACGGGGGTCCCCAGACTTGCCTGCCTGTGGCCCACGGCGTGGCTCACCAACGGCCTGGTATGGACCATCTTCACCAACAACTACTCAAGACCCTCGCGAGGGGCCGAGCCTCGCGAGGCGGACGACACAAAACCTCCTCAGGGGCAGCCTCCTTAGGCTGGCTCGTGAGGAGCGGATAGATCAAGGCGGAGGGGCACCTCGCGAGGTTCACGTGACGTGAGCCATGACGACCGAAGCCAGGCGGGCGCCAGCGGGCACAGGGTACCAGTTTCCTCTTTGGTGCTAAAGGGGCAGGCGCAGGCGAGGAGTCCCGAGGCATCAGGCAAAGGTTTCCATTTCGGTGCAACAAGAGCAAAGACCAGCAGGACGGAGGTCACCGCGGAGCCCACGGCAGCGTCACCACCAGAGGCTTTGGCAGGCGAAGACCACCTTTTGTCAGGATAACTTGTACTACTTGTCTCCCTTTGAAATTGGCCGTTGTGGGATCCCTTCCCGCCTAAACATTTGGGAAGCGGACCAAGGCCTCTATAAATAGGACTAGCCACCACCCTAGTGGGGGACAGATCATTCGGATCAACCTCAACCGGACAAGCTCACTGAGCTCAAGAACACCTCTCCTCAGGAGGCTGTTCTTCCCTTGTACTTGTTCATCCTCAGCCACACCACACTGGAGTAGGGTATTACACCACATCGGTGGCCCGAACCAGTATAAACTCTTGTGTCCCTTATTCTTTACGTTCGGCGAGCTAGGCTTTGAGATCGTTGAGAGTGTGAGCTAGGGCAAGAGAGATCTTCTTGCGCACCCCACTGTTCGAACCTCTAGGATTTGCCGGAACCCGTAATCCGATAGTAAGTGCCCCGCCCTTATCTTTGTTCCTATTCTTGCCATAGTTTTCTGATGCCTCTTCCTTGTACTACCAGGCCAACGCCGGCGGCAAAGAAGAAGAGGGAGACGGCCGTGACCCTAGGGCCCAGCAGCCCGCCGCTGTCGCGCCACCTCTGGCGCGGAAGGGCGGTGCCAGCCCTTGTGCCTCAGAGACCGGGTCGTCATCGCGTGGTTCAGAGGCCCGACCTCAGGAGAAGGCGATCTCCATGCCCAAGCCGGCTCCAGAGGCACTCACCCCCAGCTTGCCTGCTGAGGCTCCGAAGGCTCAGGAGCCCCCGGCCTCTTCTGCTGTTGCCAACCTGCAGGCCTTGGCGTCGATGCTGCCTCCTCCTCTTCCCATCACGCCGTTGTGCCGTGATCCTTCTGCTTCGCGTGACGCTCTGGAGGAGGCTCTTTCCGCGCTGACCCAGCTTCGGGACGACCTACAAGGCACCGACTGTCGCCTAGCGTCTGGAGTTGATCTCGGGGTGGCTGCGATTCGACGCGTCTATCAGGGCAACATGGAGCCAGGCCATAGCAGCCTCCAAGGAAGGTGAGCGGGCCGCTGGCCTGGCCGCGGTTGCCCGTGATGTGGCATTGAAGGATGCTGAGGTTGCCAGGGAGCGCTGCTGGTTGGCGGAGGCCAAGCTGGAGACCGTGCGCAACGAGCGCACCGTCGAGGCCTGTCAGCGCGAGGCATGGGAGGAGAAGATGAAGGCTCGAGAAGACGCGGTCGCTGGTTGTGACACTGAGCTGGAGCAGTCGGCGCAGGCGCAGGCCGCGGAGCGCAGCCGTCTGGAGGAACTGGAGATGAAGATGGACGTGGAGAAGGCCCAGCTGGAAGCCAAGGCGAAGGTTCTTGTTGAAGACCGTGCAGCGTTCAAATATCTTGAGCTGAAGTCCCGCGAAGCACTGCAGGAGCTCTACGGGAAGGGCTTGAAGAAGTCGTTGGTGACCGATGAGGAAGGCCCTGCTGAGCTACTCCCTCAGCTTGTCACGGCGCTCGAGGGCGTTGTTAATGGGATCGGCCCCATGGTGGAGGAGGAAGCCCACGCGCTCTCCACTTCGGCTTTGATGCACGTCTTCAGCCACCTTCATCTTCGCGAGCGTGGCGTCGACCTTGGTGCTCTGCTCGAGCCTGTGGATGAGGAGCACTGCACAACCGCTGCCGAAGCCGTGAAGGACCGAGTGGAGGCCCTGCTGGAGAAGTTCCTCGGCATCGACCCCGCACCCCCGATGGTGCCACCGACTCCACGGCCACGGCTGACGGCACGGGCGACGGCAACGCCCGAGGCTGAAGAGGAGGCTTGCTAGCGGTGCTTCTCTCCACTTTTATTTCCTGCAACATGCACCGTGCCTCGCGGGGGCGTTAAAACTTATGTTTGGTATTTGGAGAAACAATATGTCTTGTAATAATTTGCTAAGATTTTGCGATTTCCTTCCTGTTGCTTTAGTGTTCTGCGTCGGCAGGGCCCGGCCCCGCGCATGCCTCAGCCGCTGTTGGGTCATCTGGATCACCAAGACGGGACCAAGGGGTGAGGGGCTACATGACCAGTTAGGCTCCTGAGGCGCGATGTTCAGGAGTCCCCCTTGACGTGAAAGCAGCCTTCGGGATGGAGATGCGAGAGTAGGCCTTAGCATTCTGCGTCGGCAGGGCCCGGCCCCGCGCATGCCTCATCCGCCATTGGGTCGTCCGGATTGCCAGGACGAGACCAGGGGGTGAGGGCTAATGACCAGTTAGGCTCCTGAGGCGTGATGCTCAGGAGTCCCCCTTGACGTACGAATAGACCTCCATACCTGTCCTCGCCGTGGTCCCGCTCGGGAGGTGCGCGCGAAGACCAGGTCCAAGGGACCTGGTAGGGCGGCGTATGCTAGGCATAACCTGAGCGCAGCCCCCGTGCCCAACCCCCTCGCATGACTCTCCTGAGGGGAAAGTGTTGCGATGAGGTTGGACATCGAGCCTGATGGCTCCCTGAGGTTGATACGGCCATGGGGCCGCCCTCAGTTGTTTATCACCAGCGCGGAGCATGGCGCTTCCGCACTTGCATGAGCATAGCCGCTCCTCAACCGTGTCGACTGCCAGCGCGGAGCATGGTGCTTCCACTGGTGCGTGGGTGGGGCTCCCTCTGAGTGGAACCCCCGGGGCGTGTACAGCCCCGCCCTGACACGTGGCTTGCACGGCAGGGCTAGACGAGGTGTGTTTGGGCACTCGTGAGCCAGCGCGGGACTCACGAGGCCCTATCTCAAGGCGGGTTGCGCCTGAGCTTGATTCTTGACAGTTGTGGTCGTCCTGCAAGATGGTTAGGCAACCTGTGCCAATGAATCTCCTGAGGCGATCACATGAGAAGGCCAAACAGCAACGACCCCAGGAGGTGACGTGAGCGGGGCCGGCCCACCAAACAGAGCTTAGTCATTGGGTTTATCAATGCTGCAGGGACGAACCCGAGCACAGACGTTGTGCCCAGTCTTCTCATGCGAAAATCCTACAGAAAGACAACCGGCGTGCGGCTCCCGTGGTGACGAGGAACCATGTCACGCGCCCTAGATCTTCCCCCCGCAATTAGCTCATGCGAGAACCAAGCACCAAGGACCATGGGAGGTGACGTACACGGGAGCTGGCCCGCGAGCCAGAGCTCAGCATCTTGGATTTAGCGATGCTGCAGGGACGGACCCGAGCACAGACACCGTGCCGACCCTTAATCATGAGACGGTCGTGGCTGGGTTCGCAAGGGCGTACGACGTTCATGGCATCGAAGTGCCAGACTGGCAGGTGATAATCGTAAGATAACTCATGGGAGGAGGCAAGCTAGTTCAGGTAAATGCAAGAACGATACGTGCCACAGGGATGGACCCATGCGGCCTGGGGATGATGCAGCCCGAGGGGCGCCCCCAACAAGGTAAATTAAAGATGCAAAAGGCCCGTGCGACTTGGGGATGATGCAACCCGAGGGGCGCCCCCAACTGAATAAACCAGAAAGTGTCACATTGCACCGTTGCTGGAGATATGTCGAAGTAGTTGAAGATGCGCGCTGAAGAAGTTGCTCCTTGATATGTCTCCATCGTATCTACTTTTCCAAACACTTTTTCCCTTGTTTTGGACTCTAACTTGCATGATTTAAATGGATCTAACCCGGACTGATGTTGTATT
Organism: Triticum aestivum; assembly: GCF_018294505.1. NCBI lineage: Eukaryota > Viridiplantae > Streptophyta > Magnoliopsida > Poales > Poaceae > Triticum > Triticum aestivum. The sequence goes on along the minus strand of NC_057814.1, from coordinate 474,029,506 downwards.
CAGCAGAATTGCCATGGTGTTATTTTTCTGCAGAAACAAAAGTTCTCGGAATGACCTGAAACTTCACGGAGAATATTTTTGGAATTTATGAAAAATACTGGCGAAAGAATCAAGACCAGGGGCCCACACCCTGTCCACGAGGGTGGGGGCGCGCCTGCCCCCTAGGCGCGCCCCCTGTCTCGTGGGCTCCCTGAGGCTCCACCGACCTCAACTCCAACTCTATATATTCACGTTCGGGGAGAAAAAAATCAGAGAGAAGGATTCATCGCGTTTTACGATACGGAGCCGCCTTCGTCATCATCAACCATCCTCCATCACCAATTTCATGATGCTCACCGCTGTGCGTGAGTAATTCCATCATAGGCTTGCTGGACGGTGATGGGTTGGATGAGATTTATCATGTAATCGAGTTAGTTTTGTTAGGGTTTGATCCCTAGTATCCATTATGTTCTGAGATTGATGTTGCTATGACTTTGCTATGCTTAATGCTTGTCATTAGGGCCCGAGTGCCATGATTTTAGATCTGAACCTATTATGTTTTCATGAATATATGTGAGTTCTTGATCCTATCTTGGAAGTCAATAGACACCTATTATGTGTTATGATCCGGTAACCCCGAAGTGACAATAATCGGGACCACTCCCGGTGATGACCGTAGTTTGAGGAGTTCATGTATTCACTAAGTGTTAATGCTTTGGTCTGGTACTCTATTAAAAGGAGGCCTTAATATCCCTGAGTTTCCAATAGGACCCCGCTGCCACGGGAGGGTAGGACAAAAGATGTCATGCAAGTTCTTTTCCATAAGCATGTATGACTATATTCGGAATACATGCCTACATTACATTGATGAACTGGAGCTAGTTCTGTGTCACCCTATGTTATAACTGTTGCATGAAGAATCACATCCGACATAATGATCCATTACTGATCCAATGCCTATGAGGTTTTCACATATTGATCTTTGCTTAGTTACTTTACGGTTGCCACTATTACAATTACTACAAAACTGCTACTGTTACTTTTGCCACCGTTACCGTTACTTCCATACTACTTCGCTACTAAATACTTTGCTGCAGATATTAAGTCTTACAGGTGTGGTTGAATTGACAACTCAACTGCTAATACTTGAGAATATTCTTTGGCTCCCCTTGTGTCGAATCAATAAATTTGGGTTGAATACTCTACCCTCGAAAATTGTTGCGATCCCCTATACTTGTGGGTTATCAAGACTATTTTCTGGCGCCATTGCCGGGGAGCATAGCTCTATTCTTTGAGTCACTTGGGATTTATATCTGCTGGTCACTATGAGGAACTTGAAAGACGGGAAAACCAAAATTTATCCCTCAACTACGAGGGGAGGTAAGGAACTGCCATCTAGCTCTGCACTTGATTCTCCTTCTATTTTGAGTAAACTTGCGACACCTAAACCTGCTTCTGCTATTAATTCTGATATGTCGCATCTTATTGATCATGCCACTTCTGCTATGCATGATACTTATGATGAAACTACTTCTATGCTTGATAATACTGTGCCACTAGGTGAATTTCTTGATGAACAACTTGCTAGGACTAGAGAGAATGAAATTATTGAAACTGATAATATTGATGAAAGTGATGATGAAGATTCTCCCCCTAGATATGAATTGCCTGTTGGTCCTGAGGGTTATGTTATGGATGAAGAAACTGCTAGAGATTTTCTTGCTTGCAATGATAGATATGATCTTCAGTAATTATTAGCTAAGCTGAAGGAAAAATCTTTGAATGCTACAATGAAATATGACCATGCTTTTGCTACTTCGCCTATCTGTATTACTGATAAGGATTATGATTTCTTTGTCGATCCTGAGATAATTACTTTGGTTGAATCTGATCCTTTTTATGGCTATGAATCTGAAACTGTTGTGGCACATCTTACTAAATTAAATGATATAGCCACCCTATTCACTCATGAGGAAAAAATTCGTTACTACTATATCCTTAAGTTATTTCCGTTCTCATTAAAGGGTGATGCTAACACATGTTTTAATTCTCTTGATCCTGGTTGTGTGCGTAGTCCCCAGGATATGATTTATTACTTCTCTACTAATATTTCCCTACTCATAAGAAACAAGCTGCTTTAAGGGAAATATATAATTTTGTGCAAATTGAAGAAGAGTGTCTCCCACAAGCTTGGGGAGGCTTCTCCAATTACTTAATGCTTTGCCTGATCATCCTCTCAAGAAAAATGAAATAATTGATATCTTTTATAATGGACTAACCGATGCTTCCAGACACCACCTGGATAGTTGTGTCGGTTGTGTTTTCAGGGAAAGAACTGTTGATCAAGCTGAATTGCTCTTGAATAATATGTTGACTAATGAAAATAATTGGACACTTCCTGAACCAACTCCTAAGCCACTCCGAAGAAAAGGGGTATTCTATTTCTCAGTCCTGAGGATATGCAAGAGGCAAAGAAATCTATGAAAGAAAAGGGTATTAAAGCTGAAGATGTTAAGAATTTACCACCTATTGAAGAAATACATGGTCTTGATAACCTGACATAGGTAGTAAAGGTAAATTCTCTCTATAGATATGATAAAGTTGAAATCCCGTCTACTAAGTTTGCTAGCCAATGCTTGGATGTGTTTGATGACTTTATGGTTAAACAAGAAAACTTCAATGCTTATGTTGGTAGACAATTGAAACGTAATGCTTATATGATCGAACACTTGAGTGATTATATGTCTAGAGTTAAAGGTGAACTCAAACTTATTAGTTAACATGCTTCTATGGTTACCACTCAAGTAGAACAAGTGCTTAAAGCTCAAAATGATTTGCTCAATGAATTAAATAATAAGAAAAATGATAATGCTGTTAGAGTTATGACTAGAGGGGTAAAATGACTCAGGAACCTTTGTATCCTGATGGCCACCCTAATAGAATTGAACAAGATTCTCAGAGAACTAATGTTGATGCACCTAGTCCTTCTAAGAGGAAGAAAAAGAAAAATGATAGGACTTTGCATGCTTCTAGTGAACCTGTTGTTGACACACCTGAGAATCCCAATGATATCTCTATTTCTGATGCTGAAACACAATCTGGTGATGAACATGAACCTAGTGATAACGTTAATGATGATGTTCATGTTGATGCTCAACCTAGCAATAACAATGATGTAGAAATTGAACCTGCTATTGATCTTGATAACCCACAATCAAAGAATCAATGTTATGATAGGAGAGACTTCGTTGCTAGGAAGCACGGTAAAGAAAGAGAACCATGGGTTCAGAAACTCATGCCTTTTCCTCCTAAACCATCCAAGAAAAAGGATGATGAGGATTTTGAGCGCTTTGCTAAAATCATTAGACCTATCTTTTTGCGTATGCGTTTGACTGATATGCTTAAAATGAATCCTGATGCTAAGTATATGAAAGATATTGTTACTAATAAGAGAAAGACATCGGAAGCTAAAATTTCCACCATGCTTGCTAATTATACTTTTAAGGGTGGAATACCAAAGAAACTTGGAGATCCAGGAGTACCAACTATACCATGCTCCATTAAAAGAAACAATGTTAAAACTGCTTTATGTGATCTTGGAGCCGGTGTTAGTGTTATGCCTCTCTCTTTATATCGTAGACTTGATTTGAATAAGTTGACACCTATTGAAATATCTTTGCAAATGGCCGATAAATCAACTGTTGTACCTGTCGGTATTTGTGAGGATGTTCCTGTTTTGGTTGCAAACGTTACTATTTAACGGACTTTGTTATTCTTGATATTCCCGAGGAGGATAGTATGTCGATTATCCTTGGTAGACCCTTTTTGAATACTGCAGGGGCTGTTATTGATTGCAACAAAGGCAATGTCAATTTTCATGTTAATGGTAATGAGCATACGGTACACTTTCCGAGGAAACAACCTCAAGTCCACAGTATCAATTATGTTGGAAAAATTCCATCGATTATTATAGGAGGTTTTGAATTCCCTCTCCCTACTGTCAAGAAGAAATATGATATTCTTATTATTGGGGATGTGCATATCCCGGACCTGACGACGTTGCGCAGCTCAGGAGTGAGGGCGCGGCAGCCCGCTGTAGTCACTAGAGCCCATCGTAGAGGCGGAGCCTGGTCTTGGTACTCACGCGCCGCTACTGCAGGCAGCGCGTGGTCTTGACGTGGTGGTGCCGGGAGTGCAGGAGCATCTTCTTGCGGCCGAGGGACCTCCTGGTAGCTTCCTTCTTCATGCGTCGGCGCCCTACGTGGTGGGTCGCGCCCCGGGGCCGCGCGCCTTGGTGCGAGGGCAACGTCTTGACGTGGAGGTGGCAGAGGTGCTCCATGGGCTACGTCGCCCACAGCAGGAGGCGGGCGAGGCAGCGAGAGGGACGGTGCAGGAGAGCCCCCAGGGCACTGACGAGCTCTATGATGCGGTCTCCAGTCCTCGTAGAGGTCGTCGACGGGGAAGTAGCGTAGGAGCTCGCGTGCCATGAGCAGTGCAGCCTGCACGTCCGCGGGAACGCGGCGAGCATGGGACGAAGAGCCAGCCAGAGTCAGCAACGGGGTGGCTGTACGTCCATCCCGCCGCATAGAGGGGGTGCAGCGAAGAAGCCTCTGCTTGTTCCCCGCCGGGCCGGTGGCGGTGTTGGTAGCGGGTGATGGAGAATGACGGGGAGGCCCGCCGACGGGCGCTGTCTGGGCGACACGAGCATTGAGAGCGGCTCGACGCTCAGCTTGGGCTCGACGAGCATCGACCATGGAAGCGGTGGAGCGGTGGTGCGTGGATTAACGGAGGAAAAGCTTCGGCGCACCCCTACCTGGCGTGCCAAATATTGGATTCTGGGCTCCGCGGACCCTTGAGAGGTTCGAACTCTGGGGTGCGCATGAAGAAATCTCTCTCCCCAGCCTGCCTACCCAACGATCCCACAGCCTAGCTCGATGAACCCAAAGAACAAGAGACACAGAGGTTTATACTGGTTCGGGCCACCTTGTGGTGTAATACCCTACTCCAGTTTTGTGGTGGATTGCCTCGAGGGGCTAAGGATGAACTAGTACAGTGGATGAACAACCTCAGGAGGTGAGGTGTTCTTGAGCTCGATAAGCTAGTGAGGTGGTTCGGATGGAATGGCTCTGATCCCAGGTTTGACCAGATCCGATCAGATCCCCTCTACGGTGGTAGCTAAGTCCTATTTACAGAGGCCCTGGCCCTCTTCCCAAATGTAGGCGGGAAGTGTCGGATGTGGGGTTCCGGCAAACCCTTGAGGTTCGAACACTGGGGTGCGCGCGATGTCTTTCCCTTCTACCGATCTACGCCCTAGCTCGTTAAGATCTCGCGGACGAACTCGACGAACTCGCAACACAGAGAGACACGAGGTTTATACTGGTTCGGGCCACCGTTGTGGTGTAATACCCTACTCCAGTGTGGTGGTGGTGGATTGCCTCTTGGGCTGATGATGAACAGTACAAGGGAAGAACAGCCTCCTGAGGTTGAGGTGTTCTTGTGGCTAGGCTCTCGATCGGGTTGGATCAAGCTAAGATCGGATCTCCCCTCTACTATGGTGGCTAGACCTATTTATAGAGGCCCTGGTCCTCTTCCCAAATATCGAGCGGGAAGGGAGCCAATAACGGCGGGCAAATTTGAAGGGGGACAGCTAGTACAAGCTATCCTGACAAAAGCGGTCTTCGCCTGCGAAAAGCTCTGGTGGTGACGCCGTATTGGGCTCCACGATGACCTCCGTCCTGCCGTCCTTCTGGTCTTGGTCTCGTTGCACCAATATAGCAACCTTTGCCTGATGCCTCAGTACTCTTTGCCTGCGCTGGCCTCCTTAGCACCAAAGAGGAAATAAGGACGTTGCGCGCGCTGGCGCCCGCCTGGTGCTGTTCGTCATGGCTCACGTCACGAGGGCCTCGTGAGGTTTTGCCCTGCCTTGATATCTCCGCTCCTCGCGAGCCTGCCTGGTTAGGCTACTCCAGAGGAGGTCTTGCGCTGTCCGCCTCGCGAAGCTTGGACCCTCGCGAGGGTCTTGGATGCCTTGTTGATGAAGGTGGGCCGTACGGCCTGCTGGCTTGGCCACGCTATGGGCCGCAGGCAGGCAAGTCTGGGGACCCCCGTTCCCAGAACGCCGACAGTAGCCCCCGGGCCCAAGGTGCGCTCGGGCTTGGCTTCACGGCGAAGCCAAGGGTCAAGTTCGGAGCAAGGCGGGCCCCAAAAGCCCGCGGCCTCGGTTGACGCGTGGCGGTTGATTGGACGTGGGCGTCTCCGCTTCCCCATGCTGCCTTGGCAACTACACGACTTGACAAGTCCCTACGACATGCAAGGAAAACCATCATTACCTGCGATCGTGGGAGACGCTGGTTGGCCTTCTCTTGCTATAAATGGGGAGTGGGGTGGAGCCCCCGCTGCTCATCTTTCCTCGCTCGCTTGCTTCTTCCTCCTTGCTCATCTGCTGACAACAATGGCGCCCATCAGAAGGTTTTCTACTGAAGAGAAAGGAAAGGCTCCCCGTGATGATCCGGGGCCTCTTCCGCCGAAGAAGAGGTCGATTCATCGCCGTGATGAAGCGGCGATGCAGGTGGTGTCGAGGCCTTGGTGCGAGCAGCCTCCTCCGGGGGTACCCGCTACCCTTGTACGCCCGAGCCGAGGGCCCGGGAGGACGAAGCGACGAGCGGTGCCGCCCACGCCGTGTCCGGAGGCGCCGCGCTGCGGCGACGCGCGCCGCCGCCCCTGGGGTCCATGCCGCGGACTCCTCGCGCGAGTTGGTGATGTGGGCGCCGATGCCTCCAAGCTCCTGGATCCGCTTCACACGGTTCTTCTCCGACGCGATGCCGCCGAGGAGGCCTCTCAAGCTCTGGTTGCAGCACGCCGACTGCAGTGCTCCGGCGACCGGAGCGGAGATCGAAGCGGTTCCCGCCGGCAAGATCTTCATGACCCGCGGCTGGAGGGAGATTGCATGGGTCTGCCGCGCGAGGGGCGCCCTCGTGATCCACTTCGAGTACGACGGTGCTTCCACGCTCGTCTTCAAGGTCTTCGACGCCGAGGGCTGCCGCCTGGAGTGCTGCCCTGGAGAGGAGCGCCAAACTGACGTGCGCTCCGCTCGCGGCTACTCCAGCAGCAGCAGCCCCCGGGAGTCCAGCAACTCTCCTGAGCTTTACGAGACTCCGGAGACGAGCGACGACAGCTACGTGCCCCCGAGCTCTCGCCGCGCCCGGAGCAGAGCTGCGGCGTCCGGCCGTCGCTGCCGCTGATCTGGATGGGGTTGGCGCCGGCCTCCCGTGGCCCACTGTTGATGATGGCGTCCGCCACGGAAGGATGTAGATAGGATTCCCCTTAGTGTAAGCTTTTGCTTCCTGTGAAGAACCATGAATCACCCCGTGGGGGCGTGTAAGGATCTGTAATGTCGTTCGTGCTTATCTTCCTTGTTATGAAAACTTGGTGAGCGCATGTCCCGTTAAGGCTCGGTCCCCCCTTTCTTTCCTCGCGATAGCTTATTGCTCTACGCTGACAGGTCCCGGTCCCCAGGCAGGCTACAGCCGTCGCTGGTATGCCAGGTCGCGTGCCGTGGTCAAGGCCAGGAGGTGTGCGGCCCGAGGTCCAGTAAGAGCCCCTGAGGCGCGATGCTCAGGAGATCCCCCTTAGCGCTCAAGCAGCCATGGTGGGGCGAGAAAGGGAGTCGTCGTGGCCGCAACGGGGTTGCGGCAAGGCGTGAGCGACCATTAGGCCCAAGCATTTAGCCAATTTGAGTGCGGGACTTATCTTGTTGATTTTCGTGGTGACTCCTGATGTTGCGCCAGGGCTGCGCACCTACTTGCGTGGCATAGCCAGACTGGCCCATACGAGTTCCCTCCCCTCATGCTCTCCTTAGTGCTCTACGTCCTTAGGTCCCGGCCCTCGAGCGAGCTCAGCCGCCGCTGGTATGCCAGGTCGCGATGTCGTGGTCAAGGCCAGGGGGTGAGGGCTGGAGAGCTAGTAAGAGCTCCTGAGTCGCGATGCCCAGGAGCCCCCCTTTTAACGTGCAAGCGTATTGCACGAGAGAAAAGGAGACTCGCGGTGCCGCCTGCTATCCTTCTCACGGGATCCCTGTGAACTGGCACAAGAAGAAACACGGTTTGCTGTTACAGCTGTCAGCCTGCCGCTGGTTGCTCTGGACGGGATGAAGGCACTGAGGGCCTGGTGAGGTGACGTGCGCGGGGCGGCCTGCGAGCCAGAGCTCGACCGCTCAGGTTTGTCGACGTGACAAGGACGGACCCATGAATCAGTGCCGTGCCTGTGTGAAGGCCCCGGGGGAGGCGATGATCGGACAGGTGGTAGAAGTTGGCAGGTTAAGCATGGAGAGCAGATCAGCTTAGGTAAATGCAGGAAGATACATGCCACTGGGTCCGGCCCGAGCGGCTTGGGGATGATGCAGCCCGAGGGGAGCCCCCAGCAAGGTAAGCTAAAGACATAAGCAAAAGGGATACATGCCACAGGGACGGACCCACGTGGCCTGGGAATAATGCAGCCCGAGGGGCGCTCCCAGCTAAACAAGCTTGGAAGATGTCACCTGGTTCTGTAGACGAAGTAGAGTTGGTGCAGCTGAAGGCGTGCGCTGAAGAAAGGACCCCTCATGAGCCACCAGGACCCTGAGCCTCGGGAGGCTCTGGGGCTCGGGAGGTTCCCTGAAGACCGTCTCCATCTCCTCTAGGACGGCGTGGTACCTGGCCTCCTGAGCCGCCAGGACTCGCCGCATGTTGCGCTGATAGGCCGACGCCACGCTCGGCAAGCCGAAGGGCATGCGAACGTAGCTGTGCGGTGGACCTTCGCAGCGGCCCACACGCGATGGCCAGAAGCGCTCCTGAGATGCGGCCCTGTTGAGCCCGGGGACATCGATGCAGACACGCAGCCCAGCATCCTCGCCAGGATGCGGAGCTGTGCCTCGTGAGCGGCGGTCGCCGCGCATGGCCCTTGCATCTTGCAGTTCCTGAGTGGTCTTGGTGATGAACTCCTGGGTGGTGGGCACTCCTTTCCCTGTGCTCTCCTGAGGGACACGTGCCGCGAAGCACGCCTCCAAGTGGTGCCCAAGCGCCTCCCTCGTGAGGTTGGCAAGGTCCGAGGCCCTCCAGAAGAGAGCCCCCGAGCCCTGCCTGAGGAGGGCGCCAGGCGCGCCTTCCTATGCGGGAGGCGCCCCTGGAGCGGGCGCTGATCCTGACGAGGCTCCTGCCGCGGTGCCATCCTCTTGAGGTCCTGCTCAGCGTGGTTGCTTCTTCTTGGGGATGGCCTCCGGAGGGCCTTCAGTTCTGCTGTCGGGGTCGTCGATTGTTGTAGCTTGAAAGGCGCGCTCGAGGGAGCACATCGCGTCCCTCTCTTCACACGGGACCGTGATAATTCCTCCACTTCCTGGCATCTTGAGAACGTTGTAGCCGTGATGAGTGACTGCCATGAACATGGCCAGGGCTGGATCCCCGAGGATGGCATTGTACGGCATGCGGATGTGCACGACGTCGAAGTCGATGAGCTCGGTGCGGTAGTTCTTGCGCTCCCCGAAGGTGACAGGCAGGCGGACCTGCCCTATCGGTGTGGTGGAACCGTCGGTCACTCCTGAGAAAGGCTTGGTGGGCTCGAGCTGTTCATATGGCACTTGGAGGTTGTCGAACGTGTCGACGGACAGGACGTTGAGCCCTGCGCCGCCGTCGATGTGGGTCTTGGTGACCTGCACATTGCTGATGACTGGGGAGCACAACATAGGGAGGGCGCCAGCGGTGGCTGCGCACTTGAGCTGATCCGCCGAGTTGAAAGTGATGGTGCATTGGGACCACCTGAGCGGGCGCGTGGCTTCGAGCCTGGGGAGCACCGCGTTCACCTCGCGAGCGAACTGTTTGAAGATGCGCTGAGAGGCCAGGGCCTGGGCACCGCCCAAGATGCAGGCGATCGCACGCGGCTCCTGGAAGCCCCCAGCCCCCTCGTCCTGGTGGTGATCGTCGTTCATCCTTGGTGGCGGCAGCGGGGGTAGACCGGTGTTGCCCTGGGGGCGATCCTCACGAGGCGGGTCCCTCCAGGCGCCCTCGCGAGGTTGGTCCTGCCAACGGTCCTCACGAGGCCGGTCGCGCCACTCCTGGCGCGGGCCACGGTCGTCCCAGCGTCCGCCTCCACGTCCTCCTCCGCGGTCGTAGCCCCGGTCGTTGCGCTCGGGGCGTCGACCGTAGCGTCCTTCCCGTATGGCTCTGAGCTCTTGGCAGTCGCTGGTGTGTTGTGGGTGTTCAGTTTGTGGAAGGCACAGAACGGTCAGCCGTTCTTGGATGACTCGGGCTGATCTCTGCCCCGCTTGGTGTCGGGCTCCGCTGCGAGCACGACCGCCTCCTTGCGCTTCACGTCCTTGGCCTTGGCCTTCTTCTCCTCCGCTCCTGCGGCTGGCAGCTCGAGGAGAGAAAGGCGCCCCTCCTCGGCTCTTGCGCACTTGGTCGCCAGGTTGAACAACTCCTGAGAGGTGCAGAGCTCCTCGTGGATGGCGAGCTCTTCCTTCATCTTGACGTCATGGACGCCGTCAGAAAACGCGGAGATGATGGCCTCGTCCGTGACCTTGGGGATCTTGAGGCGGGTGTTGTTGAAGCGCTGGATGTACTTCTGGAGGGTCTCTCCTGGTTGTTGCTTGATGCGGCGTAGATCACCCGCGGCCGGCGCGCGGTCGCGAGTGCCCTGGAAGTTGGCGATGAATCGGTCGCGCATCTCGTCCCAGGAAGAGATCAAGCCGTGCTGCAGGTTCAGGAGCCAGGAGCGGGCTCCATCCTTGAGAGCCATGGGAAACCAGTTCGCCATGACTTTTTCGTCGCCGTTGGCCGCTTCGATACTCAGCTCATAGAGCTGCAGGAACTATGCGGGGTCGGCGGTGCCGTCGTAGCAAGGAGGCAGATCCGGCTTGAATTTGCCTGGCCAGGCGACGCTACACAGCTCGGGGGTGAAGGCGCGGCAGCCAGCCGTGGTTGCCGGGGCCCGCTTCGGAGGTGGAGCTTGGTCTTGGCGGGGTCCACGCTGCGCCGCTGCGGGCGGCGCACGGTCTTGACGAGGTGGCGTGGGGAGCGCAGGTGGAGCTTCTCGCGGCCGCGGGATTTCTTGGCAGCTTCTCTCTTCGCGCGCGGGCGCCGGGCGTGGCGGATCATGCCGCGGAGCCGCGCGCCTTGGTGCCAAGGCGCCGTCTTGGGGCTGAGGTGGTGGAGGCATGCCATGAGCCCCATCGCCTGCGGCTGGTTGAGGGGGAGGCAGAGAGTGGGACGGTGTCGGAGAGCCTCCTGCGGAGCGGACAAGCTCGGTGACTCGGTCGAGCCACTCCTCGTAGAGGTCGTCGACGGGGCGGTAACGCAGGAGCTCGTTCGCTGCGAGGAGCGCGGCCCTTGCCTCCATGGGAGCGCGGTGCGCGTGGGACGAAGAACCGGCAGGGGTCAGTGACGGAGTAGCGGTGCGGCCGTCCTGCCGCACCGAAGGATGCAGCGAGGACGCCTGCTGGTCGTTCCCCACCGGGCCAGTGGCAGCGTTGGCGGTGGGAGACGGAGAACGACGAGGTGGCCCGCCAATGGGAGCCGTCTGAGCGACGCGGGCGGTGAGGGCAGCCCGACGCTCTGCTTGAGCATGGCGAGCGTCCGCCATGGAGACGACGGAGCGATGGAGCGACGAACTAATGGAAGGGAAGCTACGGCGCACCCCTACCTGGCGCGCCAAATGTCGGATGTGGGGTTCCGGCAAACCCTTGAGGTTCGAACACTGGGGTGCACGCGAAGTCTTTCCCTTCTACCGATCTACGCCCTAGCTCGTTAAGATCTCGTGGACGAACTCAACGAACTCGCAACACAGAGAGACACGAGGTTTATACTGGTTCGGGCCACCGTTGTGGTGTAATACCCTACTCCAGTGTGGTGGTGGTGGATTGCCTCTTGGGCTGATGATGAACAGTACAAGGGAAGAACAGCCTCCTGAGGTTGAGGTGCTCTTGTGGCTAGGCTCTCGATCGGGTTGGATCAAGCTAAGATCGGATCTCCCCTCTACTATGGTGGCTAGACCTATTTATAGAGGCCCTGGTCCTCTTCCCAAATATCGAGCGGGACGGGAGCCAACAACGGCGGGCAAATTTGAAGGGGGGCAGCTAGTACAAGCTATCCTGACAAAAGCGGTCTTCGCCTGCGAAAAGCTCTGGTGGTCACGCCGTCTTGGGCTCCACGATGAACTCCGTCTTGCCGTCCTTCTGGTCTTGGTCTCGTTGCACCAATATAGCAACCTTTGCCTGATGCCTCGGTACTCTTCGCCTACGCTGGCCTCCTTAGCACCAAAGAGGAAATAAGGATGCTGCACGCGCTGGCGCCCGCCTGGTGCCGTTCGTCATGGCTCACGTCATGAGGGCCTCGTGAGGTTTTGCCCTGCCTTGATATCTCCGCTCCTCCCGAGCCTGCCTGGTTAGGCTACTCCAGAGGAGGTCTTGCGTCATCCGTCTCACGAAGCTTGGACCCTCACGAGGGTCTTGGATGCCTTGTTGATGAAGATGGGCCGTATGGCCTGCTAGCTTGGCCACGCTGTGGGCCGCAGGCAGGCAAGTCTGGGGACCCCCGTTCCCAGAACACCGACAGAAAGGGATCCCACAACGGCCAGATTTGAAGGAAGACAACTAGTACAAGCTATCCTAACAAAAGTAGTCTTCGCCTGCCAAAGGCTGTGGTGGTGACACTGGTGTGGGCTCCGCGATGACCTCCGTCCTGCCGTCCTGTTGGTCTTGGTCTTGTTGCACCGATAAGGAAACCTTTGCCTGATTCCTCGGGACTCCTCGCCTGCGCTTTCCTCCTTGGCACCAAAGGGGAAATTGGTATGCTGCGCCCACTGGCGCCCGCCTGGCCTTGGTCATCATGGCTCACATCATGTGAACCTCGCGAGGTGCTCCTTGCATAGATATCTCCGCTCCCCGGGAGCCAGCCTTGTGAGGCCGCCCCCAGGGAGGTCTTGGTGTCGTCCACCTCGCGAGGCTTGGCCCCTCGCGAGGGTATTGAGCTGTTGCTGCTGAAGCTGGCCGTACCAGGCCGTTTATGGAGCCACGCCACGGGCCGCGGGCAGGCAAGTCTGGGTACCCCCATTCCCGGGACATCGACAGAAGCACTAGAGCAAAATTGCCTAGCTCAAAAGATATAAGTGAAGCACATAGAGTATTCTAATAAATCACGATTCATTCATGTCTCTCTCAAAAGGTGTGTACAGCAAGGATGATTGTGTAAAACTAAAAAGAAAAGACTCAAATCATACAAGACGCTCCAAGCAAAACACATATCATGTGGTGAATAAAAATATAGCCTCAAGTAAAGTTACCGATAAATGAAGATGAAAGAGGGGATGCCTTCCGGGGCATCCCCAAGCTTAGGCTCTTGGTTGTCCTTGAATATTACCTTGGGGTGCCTTGCGCATCCCCAAGCTTAGGCTCTTGCCACTATTTATTACATAGTCCATCAAATCCTTACCGAAAACTTGAAAACTTCACAACACAAAACTCAACAGAAAATCTCATAAGCTCCGTTTGTATAAGAACATAAATCACCACTTTTGGTACTGTTGCGAACTCGTTCTTTATTTATATTGGTGTAATATCTACTGTATTCCAACTTTTCCATGGTTCGTACCCCCCGATACTACCCATAGAATCATCAACTAAGCAAACAACACATAGAAAACAGAATCTGTCAAAAACAGAACAGTCTGTAGCAATCTGGAACTCTCGAATACTTCTGTAACTCCAAAAATTCTGAAAAATTAGGAACACCTAAGAAATTTGTTTATTAATCTTCTACAAAAAGAATCAAATCAAAAGCACTCTTCTGTGAATTATGACAATTATTTTCCTGGGCGCAAAAGTTTCTGTTTTTCAGCAAGATCAAATCAACTATTACCGTAAGCTATCCCAAAGGTCTTACTTGTCACAAACACTAATTAAAACATAAAACCACATGTAACCAGAGGCTAGATGAATTATTTAATGCAAAACCGAACCTAAAAAGTGAAAACAAAAAATAAAATTGGGTTGCCTCCCAACAAGCGCTATTGTTGAACGCCCTTAGCTAGGCATAAAACACGAATAGATCTAGATATTGTCATCTTTGGCATGCAATCCATAAGTAGCTATCATAATAGATTCATATGGCAATTTAATTTTCTTTCTTGGAAAGTGTTCCATGCCCTTCCTTAACGGATATTGAAATCTAATGTTTTGTTCTTTCATATCAATAATTGCACCAATCGTTCTAAGGAAAGGTCTACCAAGAATAATAGGACATGTAGGATTGCAATCTATATCAAGAACAATGAAATCTACGGGCACATAATTCCTATTTGAACCTCATTAATACTTCCCATAGGTTTCTTAGTAGTGGAATCCGCAAGATGCAAATTTAAAGAACAATCAGCAAATTCACGGAAAACCTAAAACATCACATAAAGTTTTTGGAATCGTGGAAACGCTAGCACCCAAATCACACAAAGCATGGCACTCATAATATTTAATCTTAATCTTAATAGTAGGTTCCCACTCACCATAAAGTTTTCTGGGATAGAAACTTCCAAGTCAAGCTTTTCTTCAAAAGATTGCATCATAGCATCGACGATATGTTTAGTAAAAGCTTTGTTTTGATTATAAGCATGGGGAGAATTCAACATGGATTCCAACAAGGAAATACAATATATTAAGGAACAATTGTCATAATTAGATTCCTTGAAATCCAAAAGAGTGGGTTCATTGCTACTTAAAGTTTTGACATCTCCAATCCCACTTTTATCAATTTTTGCATCAAGATCTAAAAACTCCGAATCATTGGGACGCCTTTTAACTAAAGTTGACTCATCTCCAGTCCCATCTTTATCAAGATTTATATTGGAAAACAAAGATTCAATAGGAGTCATATCAATCACTTTAAGATCTTCATCATTATTTTCATGGAAACTAGAAGAAAACGCTTTTACAAACTAATATCGCTTAGCACGCATCTTAGCGGTTCTTTCTTTGCACTCATCAATGGAAATTCTCATAGCTTTGAGAGACTCATTGATATCATGCTTGGGTGGAATAGATCTAAGTTTCAAAGAATCAACATCAAGAGAAATTCAATCCACATTCCTAGCCAAATAATCAATCTTAAGCAATTTTTCTTCAATCAAAGCATTGAAATTCTTTTGTGAACTCATAAATTATTTAACACTATTCTCAAAATCAGAGGGCATCTTATTATAATTTATTGTAGGAATTACCATAATTATTAGAGGAATTACTAGGAAATCCTAGGATTAAAATTACCTCTATACGCGTTATTACCAAAATTGTTCCTACCAACAAAATTCACATCCATATATTCATATTATTTTCAATCAAAGTAGACCAAGGCATATTATTATGATCAATAAAAGCACTCTTGCTAGAAAATAATTTCATAAGCTCATCCATCTTTCCACTCAAAACGTTAATCTCTTCAACCGCATGCACTTTTTTATTAGTGGAAGATCTTTCGGTATGCCATTGAGAATAATTAACCATAATATTATCTAGGAGTTTAGTAGCTTCTCATAAAGTAGTTTCCATAAAAGTACCTCCCGCGACCGAATCTAAAAGATTTCTAGAAGAAAAATTCAATCCGGCATAATTCTTTTGCATAATCATCCACAAATTCAAACCATGAGTAGGGAAATTTCGTATCATCAATTTCATCCTCTCCCAAGATTGTGCAACATGTTCATGATCAAGTTGCTTAAAGTTCATAATATCGTTCCTAAGGGAGATGATCTTAGCGGGAGGAAAATACTTGGAAATAATAGCATCTTTACACTTATTCCATGAATCAATACTACTTTTAGGCAAAGATGAAAACCAAGTTTTAGCACAATCTCGAAGCGAGAACGGAAATAGCTTCAATTCAGCAATATCATTATCCACATCTTTTTTCTTTTGCATATCACACAAATCAACGAAATTGTTTAGATGGGATGCGGCATCTTCACTAGGAAGGCCGGAAAATTGATCTTCCATAACAAGATTCAACAAAGCGGCATTAATTTTGCAAGATTCCGCATTAGTAGCGGGAGCAATTGGAGTACTAATAAAATCATTATTATTGGTGTTGGAAGAGTCACACAATTTGATATTCTCTTGAGTCATCGTGACAAAGCAAGCTATCCAACACACGAGCACACAAAAAGCAAGCGAAGAAGACGAATGGAAGAGGGGCGAAGAAAAGGAAAATCTTTTAGAAAATCGTTTTAGAAGTGGGGGAGAGGAAAACGAGAGGCGAATGGCGAATAATGTAATGCAAGAGATGAGAGTTTATGATGGGTACTTGGTATGTCTTGACTTGTCGTAGATATCCCCGGCAATGGCGCCAGAAATTCTTCCTGCTACTTCTTGAGCTTGCGTTGGTTTTTCCCTTGAAGAGGAAAGGGTGATGCAGCAAAGTATAGATAAGTATTTCCCTCAGTTTTAGAACCAAGGTATCAATCCAGTAGGAGACAAGGAACAAGTCACCGAATACCTGCACAAACAATCAAACAACTTGCACCCAATGCGATAAAGGGGTTGTCAATCCCTTCACGGTTACTTGCAAAGGTGAGATCAGATAGAGATAGATAAAAGGTAAAGTAAATATTTTTGGTATTTTTGGTTTATAGATCGGAAAGTAAGAGATTGCAAAATAGTAGATCAGAAACTTATATGATGGAAAGTAGACCTGGGGGCGATTGGTTTCACTAGAGGCTTCTCTCAAGACAGAAAATAATACGGTGGGTGAACAAATTACTGCCGAGCAATTGATAGAAAAGTGCAAAGTTATGACGATATCTAAGGCATGATCATGAATATAGGCATCACGTCCGTGTCAAGTAGACCGAAACGATTCCGTATCTACTACTATTACTCCACACATCGACCCCTATCCAACATGCATCTAGAGTATTAAGTTCATAAAGAACGGAGTAACGCATTAAGCAAGATGACATGATGTAGAGGAATTAACTCAAGCAATATGATGAAAACCCCATCTTTTTATCCTTGATGGCAACAATATAATACGTGCCTTGCTGGCCCTACTATCACTGGGAAAGGACACCACAAGATTGAACCCAAAGCTAAGCACTTCCCCCATTGCAAGAAAACCCAATCTGGTTGGCCAAACCAAACCAATATTTCGAAGAGAATTACAAAGATATCCAATCATGCATATAAGAATTCAGAGAAGATTCAAATAATATTCATAGGTAAGTTGATCATAAATCCACAATTCATCGTATCTCGGCAAACACACCGCAAAAAAGTATTACATCGAATAGATCTCCAAGAACATCGAGGAGAACATGGTATTGAGAATCAAAGAGAGAGAAGAAGCCATCTAGATACTAGCTATGGACCCATAGGTCTATGGTAAACTACTCACGCTTCATCAGAAGGGCAATAGAGTTGATGTAGAAGCCCTCCATGGTCGAATCCCCCTCCGGCAGGGTGCCGGAAAAGGTCCCTAGATGGGATCTCGCGGGTACAGAAGGCTGCGGTGGTGGAAAAGTGTTTTCGTGGATGCCTCTGTTGGTTTGGGGATATATGAGTATATA
The DNA here is from genome assembly GCF_018294505.1 of Triticum aestivum. NCBI lineage: Eukaryota > Viridiplantae > Streptophyta > Magnoliopsida > Poales > Poaceae > Triticum > Triticum aestivum. The sequence goes on along the minus strand of NC_057814.1, from coordinate 474,011,953 downwards.
TAGGTGAAAGAATTAGGTCAGGAGGTGCACGAGGGGCCCACAAGGGTGGGGGCGTGCCCTACCCCCTTGGGCGTGCCCTTCGTCCTTGTGGCCGCCTCGTGGCTCTTCCGACTTTATCTCCAAGTCTCCTGGTTGTCTTCTGGTCCAAGAAAAATCATCGCGAAGGTTTTATTCCGTTTGGACTACGTTTGGCATTCCTTTTCTGGAAAAGTCAAAAACAGGGAAAAAAACAAGAACTAGCACTGGTCTCTAGGTTAATAGGTTAGTCCCAAAAATAATATAAAATAGCATATTAATGCATATAAAACATCCGAAACAGATAATATAATAGCATGGAACAATCAAAAATTACTTCAACGTATCAGTTCCCCATGGCCCTCAAGGACTTGGCTCCTGAACCTCTCAGTGGGGTCAATCTCCTCCTGGGACGAGCTCCGCGAGCGCTTCATCGCCAACTTCTAGGGCACTCGTGACCGCGCTCCTACAGCAGGCGACCTGCGGGGCATAAGGCAGCAGCTCGTCGAGACCTTCCACAAGTACATACAGCGCTTCACCAACATTCGCCTCAAGATCCCGAAGGTTTCGGACAAGGCCATCATTCCGGCGTTCTCTGAGGGCGTCCGTGATGTCAAGATGAAGTAGGAGCTCGCCATACACGAGGACTTATGCTCGGCTCTGGAGATGTTCAACATGGCCGCCAGGTGCGCGAGGGTGGAGGAAGGCCGCCTATACCTCCTGGAGCTTCCGGAGGCCGATCATGAAGACATGAAGGCCAAGGCTAAGGAGGTAAAGCACAAGGGCCCCGCTGTGCTCGCGGCTAAACCTGATATGAAGCGTGGCTGCGACCACGGCGAGTCCTCCAGGGGCAGCCGCCCATTCTGCGTCTTCCACAATGTCCACAGCCACAACACCGACGACTGCCAGGAGCTCAGGGCGATTCACGACGGGTGCAATGGCCGCCGCCCTGAGTGCAATGACCGTGGCTACGGCCACGGAGGAGGCCGCGGTGGAGGCCGCTGGGACAACCGCGACCCACGCCAGGACTTGCATGATCAGCCTCGTGAGGACCACTAGCAGGGCCAGCCTCGCGACGGCCCCTGGCGTGACCATCCCCGCGAGGACATTCCTCATGGCAATGTCGGCCTTCCTCCGCCGCTGCCGCCGCCAAGGAGAAATGACAACAACCTCCAAGTTGATGGGGCTGGGGGCTTCCAAGAGCCACGCGCGATTGCCTGCAACTTGGGTGGTGCTCAGGCCCCGGCCTCTCATCGTATCTTCAAGCAGTTCGCTCGCGAGGTGAACGCGGCCCTCCCCAAGCTCGAGGCGTCGTGTCCCCTCAGGTGGTTGAAGTATGCCATCACCTTCGACTCTATGGACCAGCTCAAGTGCTCAGCCACCGCTGGCGCGCTCCCGATGCTTTGCTCGCCGACCATCAGCAACGTCCTAGTCACCAAAACACTCATCAATGATGGTGCGGGGCTCAACGTTCTCTCTGTCGAGACATATGAGACGCTCCAGGTGCCGTACGACCAGCTCCTCCCCACCAAGCCCTTCTCAGGGGTAACCGATGGCTCCACCGTCCCCATAGGGCAGATTCATCTCCCTGTCACCTTCGGCAAGCGCGACAACTACCACACCGAGCTCATCGACTTCGATGTCGCCCACATTCGCCTCCCATGCAATGCCATCCTCGAGTATCCGGCCCTCGCCAAGTTCATGGTGGTGACTCACCACGGCTACAATGTCCTCAAGATGCCAGGAAGTGGCAGCATCATCATAGTCACTTGCAACGAGAAGGATGTGGTGTGCTCCCTCGAGCGCGCTTACGAGGCCGTTGTGGTTGAGAACTTCGATGGCGAGGGTGCCACCCTACCTCCTGACTATCGTCCCCAAGAAGAAGAAGCTCCTCCCCAAGGGACGTCAGGGGGTTGGGGCGCCTAAGATCATGCCTCAGGCCCCGCGCCCACTAATGGGGCGCCCTTCCCTCTTGCATAGGAAGGCGCACCCGGCGCCCCTCTCAGGACGGGCTCGGGGGCTCTTGTCTGGAGGGCCTCTGACCTGACCAGCGTCACGAGGGAGGCGTTCGGGCACCATGTGGGGGTGTGCTTCAACACGCGCCTCCGTGAGCAGGACGCAAAGCGCGAGGTGCTAAGCGCTCAGGAGTTCATCACCAAGGCGATTGAGGAGCTTCAGGAGGCGCAAGCTATGCGTGGAAAACATCGCCCCGCATCATCTGGTGCAGCTGCTGCCCCTGACATGGGTGGCGAGTTGCGCGTCTGCGTCAACCTCCCAGGCCTCAATATGGCTGCTTCTCAGGAGCTCTTCTGGTTGTCCCGTGTCGGCCGGAGCAGGGGCTACCCCTCCAGCTACGTCTGCATGTCGTTCGGCCTGCTAAACGTGGCTGCCTCGCACTAGCGCTACATGTAGGGCGTCCTGGCGGCTCACGAGGCTAGGTGCCAAGCAATCTTGACGGAGGAGGTGTCGAAACCTCGCGAGCCCCCCGGACCTCCAGAGCCCCCCGGGACTCAAGAGCCGGCCAGCTCGCACTACAAAAAAATACACTTTCGTGATGATACGTGTTTGTCATAGTAGGTCACGTTTTCTGTCATGCATGTACATCCATGACGATTTTATGACAGAATCAAGATAGTCATACCTATGCTGTCATAGAAGTGTTCCATGACATTACAAAAATTATCATCACGGAAGTGTCCACTTCCATGACGATAAATCGCGCGTCATAGAAGTGCTTTCGTCAAGGGTGACCGACACATGGCATCCACCGTAATGGTTCGCCGTTAAGCTATGGTCCAGTTTTGGATCCGATAACCCGTTAACAGCCGGACCAATGTGGATTTTCCATGTGTAAAATTGTCATTGGCTGAAGGAAACACGTGTTGGCTCACCGTTGGGACAGATGTCATCCATTCATTGGACAGGAGGCGCCTATGATAGGTCGACACATGGCATGGCCCAACAGAGGCCCATTCCGATGATAGGCCAGCCCATTTGACTTGGTCAAAAGGTAACGGGTCGGCCCACGGAAAGCCTGTTAACGACCTGTTCGTATATAGCCCATTTACGGCCCGCTAACTCACGACCCGTTACGTCCTATCGGAATTAAGCCCAGTAGCTTCATCTGGGCTGTCCAATATGATTCCAGCCTGTTGTAACTTCCGACCCATGTATGGCCCATGGTATCTTTCGGCCCATACGAGGCCATTTGTAACTCTTGGCCCATTAACGGCCCGTGGTGAATCTGGCCCGCAATGAACAGTGTATTGCTTTATACGCATTAACGACCCATTATTCCATTGGGCCGTTTCCAACCCGTGTTATCTTTCGGCCTTCTCAGGGCCCATTTATTCTTGGGCTTATTTCCAGCATTCGGTTACTTACGACCCATTAGTGGCCTTTTCTGCTTGTGGGCCAAATTCAGCCCGTGGTTACAATCTGCCCGTTTGCGGCCCGTTAATCCGTTGGGCCGTTTCATAGTGTCATCAAATACAGCCGATTAATGACGGCCCATTATGGTCGGCGCATGAACGGATGATTCCAAATCTAGCCTGTTTACGGCCCATAATGCGGTCTGTTATTGGCCCATGTTTGGCCGATCGATCATACGGCCCGTAGAAGGCCCATTGATGCTACGGCCCGTAGAAGGCCCATTGTTTCTATGGCCCTTAGAAGGCCCATTTTTTCTTCGGCCCGTAGGAGGCCCATGGAAACTACAGTAAATATGTAGCCCATGGTTATTGGGGCCTAGTTTTAAAAAATAGGTTATTGCGGCCACTAGCAAACCACGGAAAAAGAACTGCACTGACTACAAGCAAACAAATAAACAAGACACCAAGGAAATAAATAAGCAAGCAACTTACGCTAGGCTATCACGGCTATTACACTTATTACATCCACTGGGCATCAAAGTTCGCCACCAGTGCAAATATAGGGAACAAAGCCGCATATCATATACACTGGTTATCAAAGTTGGCGACCAGTGCAAATAAATGCCGCAGCAAAACAAGTCCAGAACTGAAACCACTTCAGAAGAGATCAAGAAACAATATCCTGGGTACCCATAATGCTGGCAAGATGCTTAGAAAGCTTATTAACTTTCTCTTGTTTGGCGCTTAAATCCTCCAGCGCTTGCTGTTGCACCAGAAAGTATGGATCTGGATTCTGCAGGGACTTCCTCGGTCCTTCAGCTTCCTGTCGCAGCACATCTGATCGATGTCTTTCAACTTGAAGTTGAGACTCAAGAAGACGAACTAATTCAGGCAGCGAGTTTGAAGAGCTTGTGCCAGCAGTAGTGGCCAGTAACTCGAACACTACATCAAGATAGGACTTTTGGGTTCTCTCACTGTCATCAAGATAGTTTTTATCAGCTTTCTTGGAGACCAACAGGGATGTCTCACTATCTCGAACCTTATCTGCATTACTTCCCTTACCATTGCATAACGGGGTACTGTTCTCCAATATTTTGTCCATATTCTAAAAGAGAAACAAGCAGACACATCACAGTCTTACCATGTTGTATATGAAACTCATTTTGGTAAATCAGTTCAGTAGTAAAGTGGACAGGATAACAGCATGAAACAAACATATATCTATGTACCATGGTCACTTTATGGTCTATATCATTCTAGTTTTTGTTGCCAAATCAAGATAGAGACACAGTTCAAATAATATTTGTTCAACACAAAGCAGAATAGACAGAATATAAGTGTGGGAAACTATAGAGCAATAACAACACTTGTAATGTGCATGACATGAGAACATAACTGTTTATTCAATTGAAACTGAAATCAACATAGAACTAGTTACAACAGCAAACCAGTTAAAGAAACAGGTTTAAAACATACGTGTTGCGCCATTGGAGTTTCAATTCCATCCCTCAAATTTGAAAATAGTTGGTATGAGTAAATACAGTGATGCAAGAGCAAAGGAGTATGAACCATAGCTACAGAACCTGACCTGAGAACAATTCTTCTTCTCCTTTAAGCGTTGAGTTGGGATTCGGAGTGGTGGTCCTCGTGCTTTGGGCACTGCAGTTCCCTTACTAACTGCTCGTGTTTGGCTGCTCTGTGGTGGAGACGGTGCTGTGTCAACTGGAACTGGGTTACTATCTGCTGGGATTGGGGTTAGAAGGGGTGTAGCTGGTTCTCTGTCCAACTGGGTAGGGGTACAATCTGCGAGAGTCTGGGTTATGTGTGGCGAGGCTGGTTCTTGGGAAAGTACAACCGTGGTTCTATCTACATCAACAGTTCTCTCTTGCTCCGCTAGCCTCCGCACCAACGGCCACTCCGACCCCGGCGCCCACCCTCCCTCCCTCCGCGTCGGCGGCCACTCCGGCCCCGGCGCCCACCCTCCCTCACTCCGGCGGCCCCCTCTCCCTGGCGTGCCTTCATGGCCTCCCAGGTCTCCCTTTCGGCGGCCTCGTCTGACTCGGCCTCTCCTTCCCCTCCTCCTCCCCAGTGGCCGGCGCTGCGCTCCATTGTCGTCGTCCCCGACGTGTTGGGCACTGCATTCGGGCCCATCGTCCAAGGAGGCGCCCCCCGCCTGCCGAGCCCTCCGGCCTCTGGCGGATCTGGGTAGAAATCCTGCCATGGCCGGAGCTCTGCCAGCGACCCGTACTGCCCCCCGCCGTGCCGGTCTCCGCCTGGTCGGGGCCCCGCCATTCTGCCCTCCTCCAGGCCGCCGCCGAGGTCGCGAATTTCGCCTGCCCTATACGGGTGCTGCTACAACTGTGGAGACACGCGGCACATCTCCGTCGACTGCACCAACCCGACTTGGTGCCTGCGGTGCAGCGGGGACGGACACATCGCGCGTGGGTGCGTGCACCCGCGCAGCTCCTCCCCGCTCGACCAGCGCTGCACGCCTCCTGCTTTGTGCCTGGGTCTAGCGGCCTGGCCTCCTCCACCACTGCCGCCGCCGCAGGCTGCGGCCGCGCCTCGCTCCGTCACCGTGCTGCTGCCCCGCCACCCGGCCCCCTGCCAGCTGGCGCCGTCTGCTTGGAGCGTTCCTGGGCGCAGGTGGCCGGTGCGGTATCAGCTCAGGCCACGTCCGCGTCCGGCCAACTTTCGGTGGGGAGCGTGGCGGGTACATGCTTCTCGGTGCCATTCGACCCGTCTGTTTCGCCGCGCCAGGACGTGGACCAGGTGGCGGACTGTTGCTTCATGCGGCTTAGAGAAGACATTGACGTGCTAGAAGCAGAACTCGCACGGGCGGTCGATGTCACCGTGGCGGAGCCAAGGCCTCCGGTGGATCTCGCGGATGCAGCTCGTGCCCTGCATGTGGAGTTCGACCTCGGCCCCAAAGACATGTCGATCCGGTCATTCCATCCACAGGATTTCCTCGTCCTCTGCAAGTCCAAGGCCATAAGGGACAGGATGGTGGCTAAAGGTCACGCTGGCGCGCTGTGCTTCGCGCTCTCGTTGCGCCACTGGCTCTGGCAGGATTGGGCGACATGCATCGTCATGCCGTACCTTGTGCAGCTGCTGCTGGTGGGGGTCCCGGCCAATGCTAGGACCATGCACGCCGCGGATTCTGTTCTGAAGGACCTTGGCATGGTGGTCAAGGTGGCCGGCCGCATGATGAGGCGCAACGACATGGTTGGCTTCCGTGTCTGGCTGCGCACCAACGACCCGGCGCGCATTCGGCCGCCCCGCATCCTCGTGCTAGAAGAACCAAGGCAACGGGAAGAAGGAGTTGATGCTCTTTGGTACCCCATTGACATCATGCAAGAAGAAGGCCCAGTGCTGGTTTCGGAAGGATCTATGCCGCAGCCGCCACCGCCAGCGGACGATGATGTTGACATGGAGGATATGGCCCGGTATGGGGATCTCGGCCTGGGTGGAGCTGCGAGGCCGGGCGGATCCGGTGGCCAGAGACGTTGAGATGGGACCCCCAATGGCCCGGCTGCTGCATCTTCGACTCGGCCGCCGCCGGCGACGAGGGCTGCCGCTGGAGTTTTTCAAACAGATGCCCCTCAGCCGCCCTCTTTCGTGTGCATGGACCCTGGTCCTAGCTGCGTTGCGGTCGTCACAGCAGGAGTAGAGCCCAGCGAATCGGTGGATGGCGGTTCGGTCGCTGGACCAACTGTGGAGGGACACGTGGGGAGTTGTGAGCCGTGCAGCCAGCTGGCCTCGGTGCAAAGTGCGGCAACACCGGAGGAGATCCGACATCGCCTGTGTCGTCTTGCGCGTCTCGACAGCTGCGCAGCCAACATCAGAGCCCAGAGGCTTCAGGATTGGCATCCCCCCGCTCGATCGCCCAGCCGCAGCACTCTTTTGACCGGGGGGAGGACCGGACCATTGCAGCTGCTGCTGCAGTTGGTGGAAGCAGTGGGGCCGACAAGATACCCTTTGGTGATTGGGTGGTGCCGATTCTGGAGGAGGATATCACTCCAGCACTTGTGGGTGGCGATCGTGGTGGGACCGAGGATATTAGCACCCCGGCACTAGCGGACGAGGAATGTGGTGGGACCGAGGAGGCTGGTACGCTGGCACTACTGGATGAAGGTAGCGATGGGGCTGCATGGGATTCCCCCAGCTCGCCAATGATGCCGCTCGGCTCGGCTGGGTGGACCCCGTAGCCATGCAAAAGGGAGCTGCTGCTCACGTAGACGTGGGAGATCACATGCAATCACATGAATGGGTATGTGTGAGCCTCTCGCCGGGTTCCACGCGCGGCACCCCCGCCCGGGTGGACCCTGCACCCCGCCCTAACCAAGAGAAGACGAGGAATGAGCCCCACACCTCGCATCTGCACCTGCTCTATGCAGACATTCGGTGCGCACTAACTCCAATCCTTCCCCAGCCACAAATCAGAGCGCCACCACCAACAAAACAAAGGCCGCGGCAAAAAAGGACGGTGCCCAGCATCACGCCTCGCAGGAGTGCACGCCTCGCAAGGGGTCCGGCCAGGGAATCCAAGGCTTCCAAGCAACAACAAGTAATAATCCGAAAACTATGCCTGGCCAATGAGGCGGAAATCATAAGCAATGAGTCACTGGAGGCCTATGCAGAGCTCTTATCCAAGCCTTTGACGGAGGGACAAGTGGCGGCCATCCTTTCCCTATTCGGCTGGGACCCCTCCATCCTACCCGCTGCGGAGGTGGCCGAGGTGGAGTGATGAGACAGGTGTTGTCGTGCGGACTAGTGGGCCTTGTTTATGGCTACACAACCGCCGAAGCTACTGGTGTGGAACGTGCATGGATTGAACTCGCCGACGCGGAGGAGTGCCATCTTCCAAGTAGTCGCGTCTGCTAACCCTAGCATTGTGTGCTTCAAAGAAACAAAAGTGGAAAATGTATCTCCGGACCTGATCAGGCAATGCCTTGGCAATAAATTCGAGAACTACTACTACTTGCTTGCGGTGGGCATGCGGGGAGGCATCCTCATTGTGTGGGATCATATGGTAGTCACATTATCAAACCCACACACTACTACAAATACTCTGACAGCCTTGGTGCAACCGCATGGGGCCCCAGTGTGGTGGCTCACAGGCGTGTACGGGCCTCAAAGCGATGCCGCCAAAGTGGAATCCTTAGCCGAGCTAGAGGAGATTAGAGACCTGCACGCAGGGCCATGGGCGATCGTGGGAGATTTCAACTTACTCGCAAACCCAGAAGACAAGAGCAATGAGGCAATAAACCATCAGATGATCACATGTTTCAGAGCAAGGTTGAATAGGTTAGAGACCAAGGAGATGTACTTGCTTGGATGACGGTACACGTGGAGCAATGAGAGAAGGCTGCCAACCATGGAGAAGATCGACCATGTGTTCACTACAAACTCCTGGGAGGACTTGCACCGTCCTGCCTACTTACGGCGCTTGGATCCGCAGTATCTGACCATTGCCCGCTCCTACTTGGCTTGGACGTTGTGTTTCACGTGGTTCGGCGCTTCCGTTTCGAGGCGTTCTGGCCAAAAGCGGAGGGGTTTTTGGATATCGTGGCAGAGGCATGCCACCCGGTTCCATCATCCAGAAATCCATTCAAAGTGTTGGATTGCAAGCTTCGGGCCACTGCCAAGAAATTGCAACGATGGAGCGAGCGATGGATTGGGAACATCAACATTCAAATCCTCATCGCGCATGAGATCATCTTCAGGCTTGATGGGGCAGCGGACAGTCGCATTCTTATGGACCACGAGCATGGGCTACGAGAAGTGCTAAAGAAGAAACTGCTAGGCCTAAGCTCTTTAGAGAGAACGATCTCCCGACAAAGATCTCGCATGCTCAAGCTCAAAGAAGGGGACGCCCACACTGGTTTTTTCCATCAGCATTCTTGTCATAGGCAACACAAGAACGCCATCCTCGCCTTGCAGCATAACGAGGAGATTGTCACAGGCCAAGACAACATTGCTAGAGTGGTCGACGCCCATTATGCACGCACCTTTGGCTCACCCCATCAGTGGACTCATGCGCTGGACTTGGATCAGCTTGATCTCCCAGCCTGGGACATGTCAAACCTGGAGACACCTTTCTTGCCGGAAGAAGTAGAGAAGATCATCAAGGCCATGCCGCTAGACAAAGCACCGGGCCCCGATGGCTTCACGGGCAGGTTCTACGCCACTTGTTGGCCGATCATCAAGGAGGATTTCATGCGAGCCTTGAACCAATTTTTCCATGGAGATATGCGAGGCTTGGCAGCCATTAACCGGGCAGTGGTAACCCTACTTCGAAGAGAGATGGGGCGATGGATCTTAAAGATTACATGCCAGTCATCCTAGTTCATGGGGCCATCATGATCTTTGACAAAATACTAGCAACAAGGCTGGCGGACGAGCTGCCGTTCTTGGTGGGCAACCATCAAAGTGCCTTCGTGCGGGGACGCGCTTTACACGACAATTTCATGCTCGTTCAGTGCACAGCAAGGGGATTACATGCGCTCAAGAACCCCACGATGCTGCTCAAGCTTGATATATCCAAGGCCATTGATACGGTGAAGTGGCCCTTCCTCCTGGAGGTAATGACGCGGCTGGGCTTTGGGAGAAGATGGATTGAGTGGGTATGTGGATTGCTTGCCACCTCGACAATGAAAATTGCAGTGAATGGTGTGCCAGGAGAGACGATATACAATGCATGTGGACTAAGGCAAGGGGATCCGATCTCCCCCATGCTCTTCATCCTTTGCATGGAGCCATTGCAAGCCTTGTTCAAGAAGGCCACACAGCAGGGCATCTTCGCCCCTCTGGCTAGAAGTGGAGTGCACCAGAGGCTGTCCATGTTTGCTGACGACGTCATGGTGTTCTTCAAGCCCACTGTAGAGGAAATACAGGCTTGCAGAGAGATCCTGGCACTATTTTGGCTGCTTCGGGCCTCGTGGTGAATCTAACTAAGAGCGTGGCACTTCCCATCCACTGCTCAATGGAGGAGTTGAAGGCAGCTTGCACCTCCCTGGCCTGCACAAGTGCATCGTTTCCGTGCAAGTACCTTGGCCTCCCGCTATCAATCAGAAAGGCCACCTCCACGCAGTTCCAATACATGGTGGAGCAGTTTGCTAGTCGCCTGCCCAACTGGAAGGCCGCTACCCTACCCAAAAGCGGGCGGCTCATCCTCATCCTCTCTGTGCTATGCGCAATCCCCATTCATGCCATGCTTGCCCTAAATATACCTCCGAAGACCCTCACCGCCCTGACCAAGACTTGTAGAGGTTTCCTCTGGTGTGGTAAGATGGAAGCGCGGGGAGGCAACTGCGCTGTGGCATGGGACTCGGTGTGTCTCCCTAGGTGGGTCGGAGGACTCTGCATACCAAACTTGAGGTGGTTGAACACCGCTATGATGGACAAATGGTCGTGGCTACAACAAACTGATCATACAAGACCTTGGGCTGAATTCCAGATAGCAATCCCAGCGGACTCAAGGGCACTCTTTCAGGCTGCGGCTACAGCTACGGTGGGAAATGGAGATGGCACACTCTTTTGGGAAGACAAGTGGATCAACGGCTACCGAATCCAGGACCTGGCACCCATGCTCTACTTCAAGGTACCAAGAAAAATGAGATCTACCCGAACGGTCGCAGAGGCACTCATAAACCACTCATGGGCATAGGACATCGGGCCAGAGCTCACGGCCGACATGCTCCGTCAGTTCCTGGATATATGGCAGAGAGTAGATGGGGTGGCCCTGCAAGAGGACGCGCAAGACAAGGTGCAGTGGGCATGGGAGAAGGATGGCATATTTTCGGCGCGCTCGGCATACGCGGCCAAGTTTTCGGGACTCGAGGTTGCACCAATGGCGGAATTCACATGGAAGTCACGGGCGCCCCTACAGCGTCGCTTCTTTGTTTGGCTAGCCATTAGGAACAGGTGTTGGACCTCTGACCGCCTTGCTCAAAGGGGACTCCCCCACCAAAGCTCGTGTCCACTGTGCGGCCAACACGACGAGACTATCACCCACATCATGATCGGATGTGCCTTTGCGAGAGAGGTCTGGGGCAAGGTGTGCCTGGCCTTGGGACGACCAGACCGCGCTCCAACAGCGACAGAGTCACTACCAGATTGGTGCATCTGGCAAGAGGAAATTGGGCAACACTAGAAGCTGGCTAGAAAAATATGCATCTTGGTCCTATGGGAGTTGTGGGCACACCATAATGCAGTGGTCTTTGATGGAGCGGCGCCATCCACACTCGCGGTGCTCAAGAGCATAGGAAGAGAGGCCAGTGCTTGGAAGCAGGAAGGACTACTGCGAGGGGAAGTTGAGGCGTTCTTCGTTGGCCTTGCATTGTGGGAGAGTAGCGAGTAGTCCTCATTAGCGAGATAGGCAGGTGGGCTGACCGTCGGGTCATTTGTACATAACATTGTAATATCAAGTGTGGAGGGTTTCTACCCTTTCCTTCTATAATATATGATACACAAACTCGTGCGTATTCGAGAAAAAAATCTTTTCTGAAGACCGTGTTGTTACTCCCTTAGATACTGCCATCACCCTCTCCAATTCAAATGGCTGATAAACAAGAAAAGTAATTGAATGTACAGACATTGTATCAAGTCAGGTGCAATGGATAGTGGGGAATAAAAGAGGGCATGAAATAATTCACATTTATGCTGTCTAACCAAACAGGATAGCATGACACAATTTCACATATATGATGGCTAACTAAACAGGATAGCATGACACAATTTCACATTCTAATGGCTAACTAAAAAAGATGGAAAGACATAGTTCAAAATATGATGACTATGTAAACAGGATGACATGATATAACTATATAATGTGTTTATTAAATAGGTTGGCATGCCATAATTCACATACATGCCGCATATGGAAACATGATAGCATGATATAATTCACGGATAGAATGACATAATTCAAAATATGATGACTGTAAATACTAAACATGATGAGATGATATAACTATATGATGTCTTTATTAAATGGGTTGCCATGCCATAATTCAGATAGATGTTGTGTATGTAAACATGATGGCATGATATAATTCAAATATATGATTTCTATAGTAAGCAAGTAAGAAGATGGCAATCCATATATGATGTAAAAACTAAGCAATGCAAGACAACGTGCATGACATGGGTAATATAACCCTGCCAAGTTTGAGCATAGACCTCAGGGGGGAATAGGACTGGTCATTAGTCTCTGAATCCTCCTCTGAGGAGCTCTCTGTAACCAGCAAGATGTTTGCTTCAGTAGGTAGCATTGTTTGCTCTGAATACCTTGTTTCCACTCCAGATACTTCCATCACTGCTTCAAATGGCTGATGCACAGGAAGGGTAGTTGAATATACAAACGTTGTCGACAAATGGAACACGTAATACAAAAAAATGATAGCATGATATAATTCACATACATGATGATTGGATAAACAACATGGCATTGCATAATTCACATATATAATGCCTTTGCAACAAGATAGCATTCCATAATTCACATATATAATGTCTTGCAACAAGATGGCAATGCATAATTCACATATATGGTAATTAGACACTAAATAGGTGGCATTCACACAAAGCATGTCTAAACTAATCAAATGACATAGCAATGCAAGACACCATACGCACGATACGAGCAACATAACCCTGCCAAGTTAGAGCATACACCTCGGGGGGGAATAGGACTGGTCATCTGTCTCTGAATCCTCCTCTAAGGAGCTATCCATAACCAGCGAGATATGCGCTTCATCAGATAGCATAGTCTGCTCTGAAGACCTTGTTTTCACTCCAGAATTTTCCATCACCGTGTCAAATGGCTGATGCACACGAAGAGTAGTTGAATGTACTAACATTGTTGACAAATGTAATACTCAACGAAAAAAAGGGTGCCCTGATATAATTCACATATAAGATGACTGGCTAAGCAGGATGGCATTGCAAAATTCACATATATGATGCCTGGCTAAACAAGATGGCGTTGCATAATTCACATAAACGATGAATAAACTAAACAGATGGCATTCACACAAAGCATGTCTAAACTAAGCAGATGACATATTTGATGTATAAAGTAAGCAATGCAAGGCACCATATGCATGATATAACCAACATCAGCATGCCAAGTTAGAGCGAAGACCTCAGGGAGTAAATAGGAGTGGTCTTCTCCTTCTGAATCCCCCTCAGAACAGATATCTTCCTCTCGATTACAATCCGAAATGGGTGGAGGGGGCTGCCTTTGCGCCTACCATGGAGCGACGTCTGCATGAAATTTTATTGCCACGCAAGGCTTGTCTCTTTTGCTCTACATGTTCAGTTCCATTGTGTACAATAACTGACATGCATAGGAATAAAACATAGTGAGATTATGTAAGGAGTGCATGCAGAAATCCAGAGTGATGGTAGCAACCTGTGGATAGACCCAAAACCAATGATAGCAGGAAGATAATGGCTTTAGTTAAAAAATACAGATAATGGCTTCTTTACTATTTGTTTCCCACCCAACATGAAACTCATAGTAGACACCAGAGATTAACCAGATAGTAGATAGATACTATTGATTGCGGCCCCGATATGTACCCCACAACCACTTAAAAACTCAAGTTTGACCATTAATTTCGAGCTGACTCAGAGTCTAATCGGTGAACAGGATGATAAAGTAGCATGTCATATTAAGCGATGCATAACGTAAGCAGACACGAAAGAGTGTGACCTCTCTTGTAGACCCGTGTAGTCCTCGAGGTCATCTTCTCGGTTGATGATGGTAATGCAGTTCTCATGGCTGTCACCGGTGGGGAAGAAGATCTGAGGCGGCGAAAGACAGTCTGGAGGCCGGATCCTTGCTGTGCTAGACCCTTCTGTCATTGGAGCAGCTGAGCTGGGGTGGATGATGGCCCAGTAGGAGCGGGACAAACCACACAAGGTTTTCTTTGACAACTATCTGTAAGAGAAGTAATTCTGTAAGGGCTCGTTTGAATTGGAGGATTCTAACAACGCAGGGATATGAAATACACAGTAATAGGATAGGAATGCACGTGCAAAACAGAGAATTTAAAAACACGGGATTTCTGCCAATCTGGGTGTTTGGTTCACAAGAATTGGAAGATCACAGGATGCTTGAAGCATGGTGAGATTAAGTGAAACCACAAGAAAATGTACGGTTATAATGCTATTATGCAACTATCTCTTAGTCATGTGCTTCATGAATAGGAATTTGAAAAGGAGGACAAGTGGGTATTAAAATTCCTACGGTTTTTCTTTCAAGGAGACACTAAAGGAACAAATCCTACAGTTTTCCTTTGCTCCATTCCTTTGAACCAAATGAATGAATAGTAGTACCATAGGAAACTTTCCAATTCCTATGTTTTTACTACACTTTTCCTTTCAAGCACTGGCGATTCTAGTAGGCAGGCTTGAGCAAGGAAAAGCCTACACTCAAAAAATATTTTTGTGCTACTTCTACTACTTTGGACCCAGGCCACTACCCTACTAGCTCCACTCCCAGGCACATCGACAAATGCACAGCTCAAACACGCAGAGATAAATAATGATGGCATTCAAGAGAGTCCATCACCGATAGCTAAGTTGCCTGGTACCTCACTGCTTGTCATATAGTAGGAGAAACTAATTGTATTTCACGTTACTACGTGTGCTCAGTGGACAATATATATAACATGTAGAGTAAAAAAGAGATGCAACAAGTGTACAACCTCTTTGGCGAAGCCATGTCGATCTCAGCGTGATTGGGTTGGTCGGTGAGGATGATCCGGCTGACTAGGCTGTCGGAGGAGGGGAAGAAGATCTTAGGCATCTTGAGATGGAGCCCGGGGTACTGCTCCGCTGTGATGGAGGGTTTCGTCATTGGAGCAGCTCCGATGAGTTGTACGATGCCGAGGCTGAAGCAGGACAAGAGAGACAACGTTAACCTGAGTGGAATTCTAATAGCATCTCCAATAGATGATGTAAAATACATAACCACAAAGTGCTAGATGTAAAATACATCAGCCACTCATCTCTGAACTTAATGTCGAAACTGAATTTAACTGTCGAAACTGAATTTTACTGTCGAAACTGAACGCACTAGTAGCAGAAAAGCAGTAGCAGCAGCGCATGCGAGAGCTGGGGCAGCTGGTCTTGTAGCAGCATCAGGGTGAGGCTACACGTCAGTCGACTGAATTTTTCATCTCTGGTCAGTCGATTTTCCAGCCATTGGATACGAAACCAAGGGCCTGCAGTTCATCTTCAACCTCCACTCCCTTGAGCCGCCAGCCGCCACTGGCCAAACCGCTACCCGCCGCCGCCCGCGGCCGGCAGTGCGCCGCCCCGAAACCACTCCCCACCGCCGGTCCGCCACCGCCCCGGCCACCCCTCTAGGCCCCCCCGTGCGGAGCTTCTTCTCCGGGAATCCCCACGCCACCACCCCACCACCGCCGGCGACCACCGCCCCCACCCTGAACCCTAAGATAGATAGTGGGGTACCTCTCCGGCGAGCCCCCCTCCCCGTTG